>NC_054702.1:53285695-53313195 GCF_016097555.1 Gigantopelta aegis
TAAAAAATAAATAAAAATTAATTTTTATTATTATTAAATAAACTTACTTTTTTTTTTTTTTCATTAAAAAGGATATTTTTTTGAAACGTTTCACACAAGGTTAGCCTGAACTCTGACGGTAATAGGCTAACGGACATCTCAGTTTCACATTTTAGAAGGTGAAACTTCCAAATGTCCTCTAGCTCTTTTCCGTCAAGTCTAGGGCTACAAAAATCTGAAAAAAACTTGAAAGAACATGGCAATCTGTCGAAGCCCTGCTACACACAAACCCCCGCGCACACACAAACCGACAACAACACACCCCACACACAAAACAACCCACAAACAACCAACACACAACAAACCCAACAAATACACACACAAAAAAACCCCATACCAAACCCCAAACATCCACACCAAAACACAACACAAACAACCACAACAAAACAACAACACACCCACACACACACACACACACATAAACATCTACAGTTTTTTCCTGCTATTAACCAAAGTAATTGGCCTTTAAAACCGTTACATAAAATGAAACTTGAACATTTTTTTTTAATTTACAATGAAATAGATAACTTTTTGGGTTAATTTCAGTGAAAAGATAATTTTTATTATTTAGTTCTTTTTTGAAAGTTATATTCCGGGGGATTTTTAACGAGTTTAAACATTTTTTTTCCCTGGTGAAGTTAAGTAACAATATTTTCGAGCTGGTACTCAGTCTAATGTCATTTTAAAACAATATCTCTCCCAACTCATACCCAGTTTTTGTGGAACGTAGTTGGTCTGCTTGGTAGCGTTCCGGCCAAACAATTGCGGGCGATTGGGTGTCACAGGTTCGGGTCTCGGTAACGGCATGAGGAAATTTGTGAAGGCAATAAAGGATTTTAATATCCCCTGTGCCAGTGCGTCATTGAATATATGTATGTTTAAGTCAAAACCCGACATACATACAATAGAGATATTCAAAATATAAAAAATACATATATAGCCAGTGCCAAGTCTGTTCACATCTGCATGTAAGTCAAACGTTGCCAAGCCATGGGGCCTTAGAACCCCGTGGTTGTTGGACCGGTACGAATATGGTCGACTAACGATCGTTCTATTTTTGTGGAACGTAGTTGGTCTGATTGGTAGCGTTCCGGTCCAGGATGTTTCTTTTAAAAAGGTTGCTTTTCGTGTTAAGATGCTAAAGAAATATTTTGATCATGATTTTAAAGCTGTTTTGGAAATATACAATGTCTGAATTTCTTGCAAAATATATGAATATGAATTTATCTTATAACATTTTCAATATAGTTTATAATGAATATTCTCTAGTAGCTATAAACCCTTTTTATGCCAAGGTGTTGTCAGCATGGGACTCCGTCACTAAAGGTGAACGTCATTTTGCCATGGATTTAAGTGAAATATTATCTCAGCAACTTTTTGACAATCCTTATATTAAGTATAAAGATAAATTGTTATTATTTAGTTCTTTTATTGAAAGTGGTATATTCACTGTGGCTGATATTGTTTACGAAGTTATACAAGGTTTTTTTCCTGTTTCTGCTGTTGTAGAAATTATTCATGAAAAATGTCATGATGTAACTAAAGCAAATATTTCTTCTGCTTATAATGTTATTTTAAACTCGCTTCCAGATGAATGGAAAACACTTATTATTAGTGAGAATAAAAATGTCTCTTTACTTAAACATTTATTTTTTATTTATAATAATGAAATAATAAATTCAAGTAAATTCACTGTTAAATTAATATATTTAAGAATTGACCGCAATTATTTTTTGGTTCATGTAAGTATGAACCGAAAAAACGATGTGCACACTGTATGATCCCGCGTAGAGGGCCATACAAAAGTGTGCACATCGTTTTTTCGGTTCATACTAATATGAACCAAAAAATAATTGCGGTCAATTCTTATAACTAAATTTATATGCATACTTTAACAACACATAACTGAATTTATTTTGTTTGGCTTTAAATACGCCTGTAGTATTGTTTGTGTAAACTTCATTGATACTTATGTCGCGTAAGAATGCGAACGTTCATTCACTATTATTTGAATCAGGTGATGTTTTGTAAATGACGTCATTTCCTCTAGCTGCTGTGCATTTTTACGCAAGGAATGGTCCTATTCATGTTCAGTTTATATTTTATGAAAGTGAATGAATGGAACGTGTCTGACATTTATGCTGTCTGTGGAACCGTTTAATTTTCGCCAACAGCTGTAGAACATCGCTTACAAGTAAGTTACAGGCGTGAAGTTTCCTACATGATTTCTTTGGCCAACGACCGAGTCTCATGTCATGATTAGCGAAGAGGTTCTTTTTGTTGTGGGGTGTTTTTTTTTTAATCAATGCGTATAGATCCATATGTCTACTCTGCTATAGTATTTTCCATCAATTTATCGTATACATGTTTTTTTGTAGCTTTCACGTGTGTTTTCTTCAAAATATCTAAATATGATTGCCAGAATAATCCGGCTTGTTGCACAAAAGTAGTGCGAGTCAGTGTGTGTGTGTGTGTGGGGGGGGGGGGGGGGGGGGGTAGTAGGCGTGGCTTAAATTTTTCGGGGTTTATCTAGATATGAACGAAAAAAAGTAAGCACCTCTGGACCAATCAGATTGCCGTAAAGTGTATAGACGCAAAGAAAATTTAATTATTCTGTTTTAATTGCTCAAAATTTCAAATTACCTACATGTTTAGACAGAAGGATTTAAGTTTTAACATATCATGGAAGCCAATTTGGAAATCCATTCATTATTGTGATAAATCTCCTGAATTCATTGATTTGGATTTTAAAATAGCGCATTATATTATGTTTACATATTGTAAATTGTATAAATATGGTAAAGTATTGTCCAGTCAATGTCCAGTTTGCATGAACGATGATGAAGATTTGTGTCATTTGTTTTTATATTGTGATGCATTGCTTGACTTTGGTTGTTATGTTAGAATACAAAATTGTCCATATGATTTCTTAAATATTATATTGTCAATTTATAGAATATCAGTTTTTAAAAGACGTGTAATAGCTGAATCAAGAGGGTCAAATATCAATCTTGTTAGGTTTTTTAAGCACTATGTGCATCAGTTCTTTGGACTACTTCTTAATCGATATTGTTTTCAAAATAAACTTTATGTTTTCACTAATAAATATATTAAGAATAATAGGTTCCTTGACTTGAATGATGATGTATTAATATATTTAAATATCCTCTTAATAATTAGTATTAGCAGTCAATATTCCTCAAGAATTTATAAGAAATGTATAAAGTTTTAAATAATTATACAAGTGTGCTTGGTGTGAGTCAGTAAAAAGATTTACCGGGTCTCAGTAAAGGCATGAGGAAATTTGTGAAGGCAATAAAGGATTTTAATATCCCCTGTGCCAGTGCGTCATTGAATATATTTATGTTTAAGTCAAAACCCGACATACATACAATAGAGATATTCAAAATATAAAAATACATACATACCGTTAAAAATAAATAGGGGTATTCCATTTCAAGTATCAATAATTATAGAATGAAAAGAGATTTTAAAAAAAACAACTAAAAAAAAAACTAAAAATAAGTGCCCAATGTGCTTTAATGTTCCCACTCGAAGATTGTTTTGATCGCGAAGCACGTGACGTGACGTTGAACGTGTGAACGGTGTGATTAGTAACACTTAGTTTGTGTGTACGTTGTGTGCACACTGTAGCAATTAGTCCATGGGTCAGACCCCGAAATTTAAACGAATTGGTATCACCTGGGCGGGAAAATAGTTAATAAATTAGCATGATAGACTTTTGTAAGGAGTAGCTTTTTATGGATATCACTCCATAAACACAGTGATGCGAGGTCAAATTCGTGTACAATATTTTGCAGTAGGAATAACAAAATGTATCATAACTTTGCAACCAATAAACATAGCCACACAAATTAGCACGCAAAAGGTTGACATTAAACCTCTATATACACTGATATATAAAATATGATCAAAAGGTCATAGGTCAAACATTTTGTTAATTAAAAACATCCGACACCTTGGGATCAGTGGTACGACTGTTTCATGTATGAGGGACATATTTCAACTCAGCTGCCTAGAACGTGAATGATAGACAGCCTGTGAGTAATTAACGGGGTCAATGTTAAATTGTTTTGAAAAAAAATGTGTCTTTACAACAAACGACAGAAAGTCATATTTAAAAAATTAACATAAAAATGTGAGAAAACCCCCCAACAAAATTACCTTGTAGGCAGTCAACAAATTCTCGCACTCTACCAGTAACAATTTAAAAATGTTTTACCATTGCCTTAGATTTCAACTTTTAAAAGGGACTACTCCTTCAAGATACGTTATGGTCGCCATAGTGAATTTCCAAGATGGCCGCCATGCAAAAAAACCCAACAAAAAACCCCTAGTGATACCAATAACTCAAAACCCACACTTCCTAGGCTCGTAACTTTTCTTTTAATCTAACTTAGGGTTTTGGGGGTAATACATGTAGTTATATCATTCACAATATTACTAGATGTTTGTTTTTTTATTAAAAAAAATGAAATATATAGACAACTTATTGAGGAACAAAAAACGTTTGTTTTGTTTAACGACACCACTAGAGCACATTGATTTTTTAATCATCGGCTCTTGGATATGAAACATATGATAATGTTGACAGTCATAGAGAGGAAATCCGCTACATTTTCCTTTAGTAGCAAGGGATCTTTTATATGCACCATACCACAGACAGGATAGCACATACCACGGTCTTTGACATACCAGTCGTGGTGAACTGGCTAGAACGAGAAATAGCCCAATAGGGATAGATCCTAGACCGGCCGCGCATCAGGCGTGCGCTTTACCAGTAGACTACGTCCCGTCCTATTGTGGAACAATGCTGCAATGACTGTTGTGAGTCTTTGCTTTTCTATCATTCTGTTCTAATAAAAATGTAGAAAATATTTTATTCATTGCCTTAGTTTTTAACTTTTAATAGGGACAACTTGTCCAAGATACATTATGGTGGCAATCGTGGATTTTCAAGATGACCGCCATACAATAGCTATTATTATCCTGTTCAATTATTTAGACCCAAAGTTTTTTGCAAATGTTACGTTTATTTCCTATTCGATATTTGTGTTTTTTTTGCATTTACATGAAAACAAACCCAAACCCCGACAGGTTTTATATACAAATCATCATATAAAATGCACGAAGTTGACTTAATTCAAATTTTTTAAAAATCTCTGCGTGTTCGGAATGCACGTTATTTCTCCTATAAATAACTAAGGTCATTTGCATATCAAAAGATTGGGATCTGAGGCTACGTGAAGGCCATTATAGCTTGTTTCACTAAATCAAGGTTATTATTGTTTTGCAGTGTGTAACAGCATTGTCTAATCTTTCCGTTAAACATAGATGTAAACAAACAGAACATGTAACCCTTTATTGTAGGTGCATTATATTTAATCAATTTAGCTAATGTATTATGTATTTTTATTTTATTATATCAATTATATATTAGCATACCATACCTAACCTAACACAACTGAGGTGTAGCACAGTAATAAACACAAATCACCTCACACACCGCAGGAATGTGCTTTCCAAATTTATAAATAAATTTAATGCAGGGCCGGACCCAGAAGACCGGGGGGGGGGGGATAAAATGTCAAAGGGCACCAACATCAAATAATAATAAAAATGTTATTTAATTTGCCTCTAAATTGGGAACTCATACGTATATATATATATATATATATATATATATATATATATATATATATATATAGTATTTATGGTGGTGCTAGGGGCTGGGGTTTGGGGGTGGGGTGTTACATTTGTAATGCGAAAAACCAAAGGGCTATTGTTTGGACTCGTATGGGTTCAACCACTTTTTCATCCCGCAGACACAGCCCTGAATGTCCAAAATACGATAGCATTGCTTGGTCAATAACATCATTATTTCGATCTATGACTGCACGTGCTATTGTAGCAATGTGTAAACCACGTAAAATACAAGTTAGGTAGGGTATATAAATTCATTGAAAATGTATTAGTCGACATTCTTGTTATTGTTATTTGAGGGAAAATATGGGTAATTCGAAAAACACTTCAGTTGATGTAAAATAGTGTATTAAGAACGTTTTCGATTATTGTGAAGATGAATATCAACGCGGTATACCTAGGTATGCTTCTTATCAAATTGTCAATCGAGTTGCCGCTGCACTTAAAGTTTCGGTTTCAACAGTAAAAAGAACTGTGAAAAATCTAAGCTCTACGAATCCGAGCACAGAAATCACTGTTAAAAAACGCGACCGAAATCTCATCGATTTATTTGATAAAGATGTTATTAGACGACGAGTATACAGATTTAATAGAGAGGGCGAATTACCTACATTACATAAGATTAACGTGGCTTTAAGGGAGGAATGTGGAATCAACATATCCATATCAGCTTTACGAAGAACACTCCATGACCTAGATTTTAAATACCAACATATGTCTACAACCGGAAAAGTGATTTTTGAGGACGCCAATATATCAGACAGGAGACTGTCTTATCTCCATGAAATATCCAGTTTACGAGAACAGGGGTATTTAATAGTGTATCAAGATGAGACCTGGGTGAATGTCAACCACACTACATCCCACCACTGGACAGATATCCACCCGGGCACAAGTACCGCCAATCACCTGCCGAAATCAGACGCTGCTGATAGAGTTCCTAAACTCTGTTCGGTGACTGGGAAGGGAAAAAGACTTATTATTTGTCATGCTGGCTGTGATAAATATGGATTGATAGATGGCTGTGAATTGATCTTTGAGGCTAAAAAACACAGACGGAGACTATCATGGTGAGATGAATCATGACAATTTCATCAAATGGTTTGAAGAACAACTTATGCGTTCTCTACCAGAACCTTCTGTTATCGTCATGGATAACGCAAGCTACCACAACAGATTAACTGGGATTACACGATGTCCTGCACTAAACGCTAAAAAGGAAGAAATTCAGTCGTGGCTACAAAACAAAAATATACCTTTTGAGAGTAACATGACAAAGCCAGTTCTTTATGAAATTGTGAAAAGTAACAAATATGCACAGCAATTTGTTACTGATGATATTGCTGAACGCCATGGGCACTTGTGTCTAAGACTGCCGCCAAGACATTCTGAACTCAATCCGATAGAACTGATCTGGAGTGAAGTCAAAGGGCACATAGCTCGTCATAATGATGGTAAAATGACCACGGTGCGGAGAGAACTTGCACATGCATTGAACTCTGTCACACCTACACACTTCTCTGACGCAGTTAAACATGTAATAAAGATCGAAGAAGATTTTAGAAAACAAAATAGTTTTATAAGAAATAAAATACCCCCTGTGATAGTCCCCCTTAACGAAGATAGTGATGAAGAAATGAGTTTGTCGACTGATTAAGTTATTTCTCCATACCCATCAGGAGTATTACTTTAATGTATGCATGAACTCTTTAACACCAAAAACTATTTATTTCCATATCATTCACTATCAAACAACCTAACAATCTATAAACTAATCGACTAGAAATGCATATAGACTACACATACATACGAGAGAAATGTTTATTTAACGACACACTCAACGTATTTGATATACGTTTATGTGGCGTCAGACAAAACGGTTAAGGAGCATTATGACAGTGAGAAAGAAACTCGCTACCGCCACATGGGCCACTATTTCCGATAAGTAATTTTGATAAACAATAAGGGACGTTTTATATGCACCATCCCATAGACAGGATAGCACATACCACAGCCTTTATACATCAGTTGTGGTGCACAGGCTGGAACTAGATACAACCCAATGGGTCCACCATGTGGGATCGATCAGTCGACCTACCATGAGCGAACGCTTGACCTCTGAGCTACGTCCCGCTCCATATACAAAAGAAGCCTTAAGTGGGGTTGGGGTTGTGCAGAGGGTCACACCTCCACCAATCGCATGCATACCATATTCTTCTCTCTCTCTCCCTATAACCATATAACCATAGATTAAAATACGTTGAGTGCGTCGTTACATAAATGACGTCTCTCTCTCTCTCTCTCTCTCTCTCTCTCTCTCTCTCTCTCTCTCTCTCTCTCTCTCTCTCTCTGTATGTATGTCATTCCTTCAGCGCGCGCGCTTGTGTATTCCACAATATAATTATAATATTTGATACATATTTTTTTTTCAAACTGAGGTTTTGTCACTTGAACTCTCCACCTGAATCCGCGCCTGCTTCATGTTTACAGATATTTTCTTAAATATAGGTCATACTACGATTTGTGCGGATAGGACGATAGAACCGAACATTAGTTTGAAACGCACTATAGAATGATGCTTTTGATATGCAAATGACCTTAGTTATTTATAGGAGAAATAACGTGCATTCCGAACACACAGAGATTTTTAAAAAGTGGAATTAAGTCAACTTCGTGCATTTTATATGATGATTTGTATATAAAACCTGTCGGGGTTTGGGTTTGTTTTCATGTAAATGCAAAGAAAACAAATATCGAATAGGAAATAAACGTAACATTTTCAAAAAACTTTGGGTCTAAATAATTGAACAGGATAATAGTATCAATATCTCAGCTATACTCATTTTGAATTTTGAGGTAATTAATGCAGTTATATCAATCAAATTATCACTAGATGGGTAACAAAATATACAGTCAAATTATTTAGAAAAAAAGGTGCCATGCCAGTTGTGAGTCTTACTATCGTTTTCTATTGAACAATTTACTTCTCACAGTAACAAATACAGTTTCCAGTGCATTTCAATGGGACCTATTTGCATGCTCATCTAGTACCACATCCACTCACTAACAACACTTAACCAATTAATTTTAGTCTTTGGAAGGGGAGCCAACGTTAGTGTATTCAAAAACGAATGTAAACTAGCCGTCTTTATCAAAGATACTTACCATCTCTCTTGACTGGGTGCATTGTTTACACTGGTGGAATATAGTGTTAGCTTCATAGGTAAACCGTTTTGAGTGATGTAGTTTCTAGGCAGTGATGTTCCAATAATCGATTATAATCGAAAATTGATCGGTTTGGCTCTTCCGATATTATGATCGATTATAAAGGTCTATAATCGATTGTGTGGGAAAATGTTAACTGTAATTATTCCTCTAGTCTAGATAATGTAACTGATGTAAATATGCTGGGGTTTGTTTTCATGTCTTCATAGAAACAAGAGTTATTAATTAGTTATTAAAGGTATATTGGCGAGTTGTAGGGTGTATTTTAGTGAGCATGATGACAGGTACATTGTCCTTATAATTCAAATTATTTATTATGTTCATATAATTGTAATCAATTGCGCAATCTAAAGTTGATTGGTTCGTGACAACCGAGTATAACTGATAATCGATTATTGAATTCCAACTGATTTTCAACACTAGCAGCAGGACATATTCGGTGGGTGGAATGGTTTCTAATGCCATCTAATTCTGGTAGTACAACAATTGCCTTGATTCGTCAAAGTGTTCCACGTCGCTGGTCTTATTGTATAAGATAACTGTGAACTGTTTTATTAGCTAGAAGTGGGGAGTAAATGCCAAAGGCACATGAGGGGCCTAATTCACTAAACTCTCGGGACTTTGCGATTTCTCAGTGCAATGCAAAAATACTTGTAAAGAGGATACGTTGTTTTCTAGCAGAGCCTAAGCGAGCTTTGTGAATTAGTTCACAGGGTAGCCGTTTTAAGCTGTCCTTTTACCCTTTCCAGTGAAAGTAGAGGTAGTGTCACATCCTGTGAAGTTGTGGAACAGAGGTTTTTCTTTATCCAAAACGACATATTATATACCATGATGCTTGCTTCCAATAATACCTTTTTCTCTCTTTCTCTTAAACTGACGTTATGTTACACGTGGTAAATGTCTTTTGGAACGTTCTATATTGTATGAAACGGAGACACGATCGGCATACTCATCACATGTTCTTTTTCGTGATCCAATGAACAATCATGAACCTTTGGCATCACAAATGCTATCGTAGACTGTCTCGAAGACAAGTAAATAACCATTGCATCTAGTGCCGTAAGTTATTATTCCTAGTAGATGCAGATGTTCTACACTTCCGCTATTGGAACGTATGCTAAGGCTAGTGACCTGGAATGTGTTGGCGAAGCAAGGAAAGTGTTGTACTGTCAAAAGGAGAAGACGAAGAAGAAGACAATGGAAATCATTTCACCCACCCAGGATCCTCTACTGCTGTACTCAAAACGTATTGTCTACCAAGCTTGGATGTGGTCTACCAGTGAAGAGCATGAACAAAATGCACGCACTCTAGAGGGATGGGGGAGGACTTTTGATACAAACAGCCAATGCTGAGTTCATGTGTGAGACACTACATATGAGACGAGAACTTGCAGTGAATTGGTTAAGCATGCTTACAAGAGTCTGATTGGATGTAGGACTGGACTTGATGTGCATGCATAAATACTTCATCGGAGCGCATTGAAATATTAAATAGAAACTCAATTCATGTACAGTGAAGTATGGAATCAGCGAAGCATCTTGAATGATATATAACTCTATATATTATAATTTGCAATCAAGTTAATCTACGCCGTGACTATCTATAGTATGTTATTCATTTCTAAGGAAGGCACACGAATTAAAAGTCTAGTGTCTGTTTTCTCCTGGCCACATGCTGGCATTGAACGATTGGGTCATCGACGAATAACAGTGATACTATATATAATGATCATTTACTTCACGGCAGTCTGCGATCTTGGTGGTAAACGATCACGAAACAAATCATACACGGCCTATATTACACCATTTTGCAATTTCGAGACAGCTTCTTTAATTACGTAAGCATACATAATTACATTAGTCCATATATTTTGTAGACTAAAGGGACATCACTATTTAACCGTATAGTCTCGACTGGCTTTGACTCTTATTAGCTATTAACAGTATACGTGAAACGCTTTGCCTTCAGGTTGCAATGTACCAATTCAAATTTTATTTACAATAATATTAAAGTTTAGTAATAGAACTGATGTAAGCAACGTATCCGCACACCCAGGCTGTATATCAATAAAACGTGCGGCACCTCACATCTAATCTGCCTGCAAGAAAAAGGGGGTCACATGCAATTCTCTAGGGATGGGATGTAGCTCAGTGGTTATATTAAAGGGACATTCCTGATCTTTCCAATATTATAATGTTGATCTTTTAAATATTAAAGTTGATTTTTCAAGATTAAAGTTGATTTATCCAAAATTAAAGTTGATTTTTCCAAGTTTAAAGTTGATTTGTCCAAGATTAAACTTGATTTGTCCAAGATTAAAGTTGATTTTTCTAAGTTTAAAGTTGATTCTTCCAAGATTAAACTTGATTTTTCCAAGTTTAAAGTTGATTTTTCTATGATTAAACTTGATTTTTCCAAGTTTAAATGTTGGAAAATATAATTATTTTATTGTGTGTGCTGGCACTAATACGCTTCCGTAATAAATATATTAACATTTAATCTTTCTATTAAATGAAGTTATCAAAGTAACAACGATATAATTATTTGCCAATTAAATTGTTTTATTGACTCTTAGTTATTATAATAAATGCATATTCAGAGGCTTGAAATAACAAATTATTAGGGATTGTGTGCTGTCAATTATATTGTCAATTGTGACGTTACATCACATTGTTATAAGTGACGTCATATTGAGGTATAACGTAAGTTAGTTATTTAAAGTTTTAAACGTAAAATAGTTCAAGTGTTGGTCGAGATATTCTAGGTTTATTAGGAGTGGAATGTTTATGGAATTTATGAAGATTTATTCATTTATGATGTACAAAAAATAAAATAAAAAAGAAGCCAGTTCCATGTAGTTTCTCGGTCAGCATACAAGGCATTTTGGAGTGTTGTTTTATATTAAGAGGATGAGAGTGTTTAATCATATTTGCTATAAAACGAGCCGGCAGTTTCTCGCTCAACAACAGTACCGTTTATTTATTTATTTATCCATTTATTTATTTGGATTTTATTTGAATTGGATTATGCTATATTTTCATTGATGATTTATTTCCATATTTTCGACATGTGTATATCTGGTTCCAGTGTGCACTGTTGCTCAATTTCAGGAAAAATTATTTTCATATATTTCCAATTTGCAATGCATTGTTTCAATTGCATCTGTATCTATTGATCTATTTCTGTCCATTTATTTATATTTGGGCTGCCCAATTGCCATATTTCCGGTTGGTGACCTTAAATTAAGCCGTGGCCAATTCAGCCAATAAACAAATAAACACATAATATTTTTAATTGTTATCTTTGATAACATTTTTATGTTACTTTTAAAAGTACAATAAACAATGTAGTTAAATAAAGTACAGCAGCTGGGTTTTTTTTTATCTTTGCCGTCTGTATTCGGTGAATCAATCTAATTAAAATTAGCTCCACTATTACATGTGGATCTAACAGCAGCCAGTTGGAGCTCATGTCCACCAATCAAAACTTTACTTGCAGAATCATGCCAGTGATTTAAAAATAATTAGAAAACATTCCGAATTATCGTGTGAATTACGAATGCCTTAAAACATGTTTCATTTTATAAAATAAATAATTTGTAATGTAAAACTGAAGACTGATTTAGTTTTTAGTTTTTTTAAATAAATAAATAATTTGTAATTTAAAACTGAAGACTGATAACCCATCCCGTACGTATTGGTATGGTTCGCTGTACTGCGGCCACTAACATAGACTTGCCCGATATTTTTAGAATGCGTATGCTCCCAAATAACGTTATAAAAGGCGTAGTGTGATTGGACAATATTTAAATTATTATTTACAAACGAAATGTTACTTGGACATTGGAGACTACGCAGTGTTGTTAACAATCTGATTAAAATTAGTTCTACTGGTCTAAATAAGGCATTCGTAATTCACATGAAACATGTCGTATACCCTCAGGATAATTCGGAATATTTTCAAATTATTTTCAAATCACTGGCATGATTCTGCAAGTAAGGTTTAGATTGGTGAATATCAGCTCCAACTGGCTGCTGTTAGATCCACATGTAATAGTGGAGCTAATTTTAATATACTGTCGGTGATTAATTCATATGGCGGAAGTTTTCGCAAACAAATTGGAGGTGAGGTTTCATTAGACTAGGGGTCACACCCCTCGGATTGAATGCACGGGCGTAGACGGACGTTTTCGTGCTTGTGTATGTCAAAAGTGAAAAGTCTCAATAGTTGTACATTATAGGCATGTGCTGGGTGTGGTTAAATAAGATCACAATGACCATTAAAAATTCTTCAAACATTATATCTGCCTGTCTGTATGTATGTGTGTTTGTCTGTCTGTCTCTCTCTGTATCTCTCTGTCTCTGTCTCTCTGTCTCTGTCTCTCTCTCTCTCTCTCTCTCTCTCTCTCTCTCTCTCTCTCTGTCTCTCTCTCGCTCTCTCACTCTTTCTAGCTCTTATCTCCCTCTCTCTCTCTCTCTCTCTCTCTCTCTCTCTCTCTCTCTCTCTCTCTCTCTCTCTCTCTCTCTCTCTCTCTCTCTCTCTCTCTCTCTCTCTCTCTCATCCACTCTTATATCTTGTTAACTCTCTTCTATCCGTTTTTCTGTCTGTCTCTGTAAAAAGGTTACTGTGAATTTAAATGTGAGCTTTCCTAAATGTGATTGGCTGCTTTGTGAATTTAAATTTGAGCTTTTCTAAATATGCTTGGCTGCATTGTGAATTTAAATGTGAGCTTTTCTAAATAATTTAGTATTTCCACACTAAAAGAAAACGTGTTGTATTGTTCAGAATGTTAAAAATAATAGCCTCATTCTTTGGAGGTTGTTTAGAAGTTTTTATTGAATAATATTTTCAGTATGAAAAAAGGATGTTGAAAATGTGTGCATTAGATTTGCTGTGTCTCTGTAATTTGAGTCAATGCATTTGTCATTCCATGTATGTGCGTCCACTGTTGTGTAGTGTGATATTAATGTCCTTTTGTCATCTCTGGAAAGTCCGGTTTGTCACAATATTTAATTGATGCATCTGTTGCCAGTGACCGGTGAACGGGATTCACTAATATATTACCATGACCTGTCAGATCTACTGAGCACGTTTCAATCCCCCCCCCCCCCCCCCCCCCCCCAACCCCCCCCCCCCCCCCCCCCCAAGCCCGTGCCACCAACATATTAATTTGTTATTTTCCAAATATCAGACTATCGGTGTTGACAAATCCAGGAGAGTGAAAATAGTATCTGTCCAAAGTGAAAATCTCAATAGTAGTACATTATAGGCATGTGCTGGGTGTGGTTAAATAAGACTACATTGCCCATTAAAAAGTCTAAAAACATTATATCTGTCTGTCTTTATGTATGTATGTGTTAAAACTGATTTTCTACGAATGGTAGGCCGATTTTAGGATATTGTTTTAGAACAACTATCAGCAAAAAGAATAAAATAAATACAAATAAATAAATTAATAAATTAATTTTAAATCGCAACCTATATTTTATATAGTATGACCTAACTATTAAAGTACTAGGTGTACCAGATGATGATAGAAATATACAATGTTTCGGTAACATACATATTCCAAACAAAACTTGTCATTAGGAATATATTCTCTGACGTTCTAACGTTTTATCAACTTTCTAACATTTTTCTTCATGATGATTATATTGTTTATAATCTGGAATTTTTATACTAATATTGTAAGGTGTTTTTTTTATCAATTTGTTTAACACACAATAGGATGTATATGTGTCATGGTTTGATGTTGCTAAACTCTCTCTCTCTCTCTCTCTCTCTCTCTCTCTCTCTCTCTCTCTCTCTCTCTCTCTCTCTCTCTCTCTCATGTTACAATGGCAGCAAACTCAGGAGAGTCCCTTTAATGGAATAAAGTCTCTGTCTTGTCTCTGTCTATGTATATATATATATATATATATATATATATATATATATATATATATTATATATTTTATTAATTTATTTATCCATTCATTCATTCATTCGTTCTGGAGGCAGATGCTACGACAGAACAGGACTTCACACTCATTAAGTGTAATAACTACTTATTATATATCCGCTTCGCACTCACGTATCACGCCTTTGTAACACCAACTACCTTTAAAAGTAGCAGCACCACTTGGAAAATAACGTACCATTCAGTGAAGACTACACAAAAGGTAACTACTCTTTCTCTCTTTATATAGTTACCAGCATTGCTTTGAAAATCACTGTATTTTTATTGTATTCAAATGGAATGAAAAAGTAAAGAACTGTATAAATATCAACAAAATTTAGAATAATTCATTATTATACATCTATATAATCTATTCCAATCAAATTGGTTCAATTGTAACACGTGGTTGAACAATAGTTACCGATCATGTACCCAAAAATCTCCAAAAAGTGTTATTGGACGTTCCATATTGGATGGTAAAAGCTCTATTGGACGCTCATTACCAAAATAAAGGAACGTCACTCTCGTTTGTTTTCGTTTGTCCTTGATTTAACACTGCCTGAGCTACTGAGTCGCAATGTTATCCGATGAAACAATACAGAAATTTCTTGATTTTCTTGTTGCCTTAATTATATTTGACAATTAGTGGTCCAATACGGATTTTCACCACAATGTGAACTCATGCAATAAAATTCCATATTGTAAACAAAATTGTATAATAACCTTATAGTATCACGTAAATATTGTAATGCAAGTTCTGGATGGAATCGAAATGATTCTAACACATTTCGTGGTCCAAATATATATTTTGTAATTGCGTTAAGATGAGTACACTTCACCAAAATGTGGCGTACCGTCAGAGTTCACTGACAGTGGTCACACTGAGGTGGAGGATCCCTCTTCAAGAAAAATGAATGGATCAAGTAGATATATCATCCTACAGGTACTGCATATAGGAGGACTGCCACTCCCCCAAGACTGGATTGATAGCATAAAGCTTGTTCGCAACCGTACCGTCCCAATTATTTTGCCAAGTCGAAAAGATAAATTGGTTAATACCATGTTTAAAAATTAGTATAAGGCACACCAACCTTTGCATGAGGCAAATCCAAAGCAGACTTGGCAGCAGAATCTGCCTTTGCATTACCCTTGATGCGGACTGGCCTCAGTGACGTCGTGGTTAGGCCATCGGTCAACAGGCTGGTAGGTACTGGGTTCGGATCCCAGTCGAGGCATGGGATTTATAATCCAGATAGTGAGTGCTCCGCAAGGCTCAATGAGTAGGTGTAAACCACTTGCACCGACCAGTGATCCATAACTGGTTCAACAAAAGCCATGATTTGTACTATCCTGCCTGTGTGAAGCGCAAATAAAAGATCCCTTGCTGCTAATCGGAAATAGTAGCCCTTGAAGTGGCGATAGCGGGTTTCCTCTCAGAATCTGTGTGGTCCTTAGCCATATGTCTGACGCCATATAACCGTAAATAAAATGTGTTGAGTGCGTCGTTAAATAAAACATTTATTTTACCCCTGATGCGAAGATGGCTGGGCACCCAACAAAATATAATATATATATTGGCAATGGACAAAAAGACCGAATTTCGTATCACCATTCCAATTAAAGGATGATCCGGCTTCATATTGCATAAAGATTGAGGACACGAAAGTCGACACTGGGGAGTTCCTTTTCGCTAAAACAACATAACAAGTGACGAGGCACGATCCAAATCAAGCGTATCGATAACAGTTCCATCATTATGAACAGCCTTTGTCTTCGCGGACAAGCATGTTTTCTAATGTGTTGTTTATGCGCTCGATGTATCGCTACCTTGTGGCATTATTATATAAAAGCAAATAGTAATTTTCCACTTCACAGACCGCCTCCGTTTTGCAAATGAAATGTCACATGTCTTGTACCATGTGGTCTAAACGACCCGAACTGAACCGTTTTCGTCAATGTTCCGTTGACGCACCAGAATCCAAAACCGTACTGACCCGTACGCGTGCTGCTCAATCCACACACGTATGTGACTTTAGACCAGCACGGATTGAAACTGTCCTATCTGGATGAAAACGGTTTGATCCATTTTGAAGTTTGGTGTGTCAACGGCATTACATAGAAATAAACTAGTGCATGTCGACTTTTTTGTTTTGTCTTTGGGGGGGGGGGGGGGGGGGGGGGGGGGGGATTTTGGGAGGGTGGATTCAGAACGCTGGACAACTTTCAGTGTAAAGTTGCTATTGACATGTTTTTGTTTGACGACTGTTGATGCATATGTCAATATTCAATAAATGTAGTGCCGTGACCTCGATTAAATATCATATATTTTTATTACTCTTGATATGCTACCTATATAGAGGATACTCCCCGGGTGTTTTGTGATATCATAATTTATCAGCACGAGTTGATAAATGTATCAAATCCGAGGCTTGTCGAGGATTTTTATTCTTTTATTAACGAGAAAGTTTGTGAAAATACCGATAGACGCAACTCATTCCAACTTTGACACAGTGTAGGGGCTTGACACGTGGCTCGCTGTAATTGCCGTGACCCAGATAAGATGGACGATATTTGTCGGTGCTTATCCTCATTTATGTGAGAGTAGTTGTTAATACTGCTAATATTTTTTGTACGCCAACCGAACTGCGTTAAAACCACTGTGTACCCGGTAGAGGATGTTTTATTGTTGTACAAGACAGACAGAAAGGAGTTTCAGGGAAACAATAATCAACTGGTCGTAAAGACTTGTACAGTTTGTATACTGCAACAGGACAACGTGCGAGATTTATAGGCGTTGGCCACATTTTTGGAGTGACGTGGATTTATCCCGGTGTGAGTTTTGCTTTGGCGATCGTTAAATTCAAGATAATCCATGCCATTGGTATCTGTTTTTAATTCAAATGTCTCCCCAGCCCATGTTTCTGTGTTCATGTGAACCCCTCAAACCACAATGTATTCACAATAGCGTCAAGCGTAGAAGAACCGAATTGGTCAGCGTCATACAATTTGTCGACTTCGGAAACCGATATCGTCTGCGATCAGTTTGGTAAATTTCCATTCCCCTTTTGTTTAAGCTCTACTTGTTTTGCCACCAATACTTGTAGAGCTTTGTTAAATTCCATGCTACGGTTGAGTGAATGTCCGCAATTGTGTCTTAGTAGGTGTTTGTCTATGGAACTGAATTTTTTTTTTTTATTGCATTCGGTTCGAATTTATCTCCGTTCTTTTTGCGTATGGCCAGAATGAATTTACATGCCAAAATAGTCAGCTCTTTAGGTGGGATATTATGTATATTTCTGGTTTCATTTTGCGTTTGCAGATATTCTTGAAATGTTTTTATTTCTCCTAACGTTTTTCTCATTGTAGTTTTGTTTTGTTGTTCATCAGTTGTTCTTTCAATATCATCTTTTTCAATGTCAACACACTTTCCACGTCTTGGTGACGTCTGATGACTGCCTACTGTCAGTGACTTTGGAGGCTGCACTAACCTTAATCTGTGGCCTTGGACATGAAAGAAGTGGTCAGTTCCATCAAGTTGTACAGTGTACACTCCATTATCTATACAATTTAAAGCAGTTGCAAACCCTGATCTGTCAATGTTTACATTATCACCAGCTTCAAATACCTGAATGGTAGCCACTTTTTAGGTGAGATGAAACCACAAGGTAGTTCCTGATAATTGATTTAAACAGAATGCAGTGATTAAAATTTGACCAATTAAGATTATAAGATTCGATATCTCCCAAGGAGAATATCGCAGAAGATATCACAAATAATAGTGCCAGCGATATCTCCTACAAAGGACTTTAATGGATGATATATATGATGTGTTCGTGTATGTGCGTGTGCGTGTGCGTGTGCGTGCGTGTCTCTCTCCCTACCTAAATATTTCTTAATCTTGCATTCTCTTTCACACTGTGTAGTTTTCAGATTCACTATATTGTAGCTTGTGTTGAAAATGTCTGGGCTTAGACTTAGATACGGTTTTAACGTGCTCATATACCTCTATGGTTTCGAGCACGCCTACCCCGAGTCCGGCCTCCGATAAGATCGGTGGTCCGACTCGGGGCAGGAAGATGTCTAGGGAATACATTTTTGATTATATAACTGATGTTCATGACTCAAACAATAATATAAAATAAACCGATTAAAGCAAAACAGATTATGATATCACCGTATAAACAATGATTCGCATTAAGATTTAAGAACGCGTGTTCTAGTATTATATGCATTGCTCTACCTCTTTGGACGGAATAATGCCGTGGTATGTACTGTTCTCTCTATGGGAAAGTCCATTTGGGATACGAACCCACTATCTACAAGCTGCAATCCGTAGGCCTTGACTGCGTCGTAAAGAAGAGTTGCCTAACAGTATGGATTTGTCCATAGTCAAGGCCAGTAAGCCTAGAATCGGCAAGTTGGTGAGTTGAAAACCTCAACTATTGTGTTGTTCTGTCCAACAATACTGTACATAGTTAAGGTAGAGATTACACATTCGGAACAATCGTCACATTGGTGGATTAGACTACTGAGTCGATGGAATCCATAGTCAACGGCTGGCTTGATCTTTAAAAATACTGAAATATTTTGACTGAAACGCAAACAAAATACAACAATGTGTCAATATTTAACAGCTATTTATGATTAACAGAACACAAATCTCCCCCTAAAAAAACAAAAATCAAAAACAACATGCACACACAAAGTAAATATAAAAACCCCACCTCCAAAACCCCACCAAACAACACATTACATTGTTATAGTGCCATGGCGTCATATATATTTTTAGTTTATCCCACTGCCCCCTTTCCTTTCTCTCCTTTGAATTCCATCTCACATTTTTTCCCCGATCTGGCAACTACTTCAATATTTCAACTTCTTTCAATGTCCTCCTCTACATCCCCGTCCTTGTCTATGCTCCCCATCCACAGCCGGTCGTTAGTTAGTGTCGTGGGTCAGACCAGCTTTATTAGTGGCAGAGAATGAGGATGTCGGGTGGGTGCAGGGAAGTACACAGATACTGCACCCGTGGAGGAAGTTGAAACAGGTAGGTTATGGTGTGGACAGCTCAGATGACAGAGTCAGGGCAAATTGACAGACAAGTTCGAAACACATTGAAATTATGAGAGAAAATATAAAGTTTATTTCTAAAGAGAATGATAGGCACAGGGTGATAGATGAGTCAGCTTTGACGGGATTTGAACCACTGTCGTCAGCTTGATTGTCAAGCAGCCTATCCATTAAACCACGGCGCTCAATCCATGACGCCATGTGTATTGCTTGCAGTCATCGATGAAATTGCGGTATGGTCTATATCCAAGAACGTTTGTATCTTGCGATCACAATATATATATATATATATATATATATATATATATATATATATATATATATATATATATATATATATATATATATATATATATATACCTTACTAGTGTGTCCATTAATTATTATGTGTTTTTATAGTAATGTACTAAATCACGTGATCAACACGTTAATGGCAACCAGCTGATTTTGACACTAGCTGAGAGTAAATTTATTTTGCTTAATAAGACGATATTTCGATGAACTCTAAATAGCCTAGAATTATATTGTTTCCCATTGTTAATGTTATTTCTGGAGTTTAAAATATGCCTGTTTATTTGCGCATTCGCAGACGAATTCATCGATGTCCGCCATATTCACTTCACCGGTGTTGTTGCCACAGGGGTCGAAAATACAACACGTGTTAAAAATAAATTAATTTGTTAACTTCAAAACGTTGTAAAATGGTGTTAAATGACAAAGCTATTTGTTTATAATGTGTACAGAATTACTCTGATATGCTGTACGAGTTTACTGGTGATTTTTATAGGACTTGGTTGTCTATTTTTATAGCACAGCTTTTGGATACATTACCACAAAATAATGGGGCATGGATTTACGTCGACTTATATTGTAAAATGAATTGTTGTATAATATTAAGTATAGCTGTGCCCCACTAATTCCGTTTGGGGCAGAGTTTGCCCCTTCGTATTTACTATATGAAAAAAACAAAGAAACAAGTAGCAATAGACGTAAATGTTCGAAGCAAGTCGAATGGCCGACTCGAAGTTTGTCCTGTAAATTGTACAGCTAATACTTACTTGATTTTGGGGCAGTAAAGTGCACATGCATACTGAATAATAGTAGTTTCTAGATCCGTTGGGGGGCACACGTTATTTATACGGTTATTTAGCATTTTCCTTTGTGAAATAGATCCGATCTGCTGTATCGTCAAGCCAAATTACGTAACACAATTGGTTAGATGACGTCATGTGACGTCATATGAAAAGTATAAAAAGCGCGAAGGAACGTTTGTTTATCACTTTGCATTTCGGTCATAACATCTAAAATAATAATAAGAAGAAAATGGAAGATTACCGCTATGACAAATAGTTAACTATTTAAGCCTGACATTTGGAATGGAGATTGAAACAGTTTACAAGCAGTTTAAAGTATTTAAACCAAATGAAATTATAATTGTGCCTGCATTCCTATTACACTGGTTTTGATAAGTTCGTAGCTCATCTTCACTTGAACACCAGACAGGATCTTCTGGATAATGATGTTGATGTTGTTGTGTTATTTTGGCTGCTTATCTGCTGCAGTGAATAAATAGGAACTGATGTTTTCTACCATTCCTGAGTTGTTCCTTTTGTTAGCTTTTAATTCCAGTCCGCCATTACTAGATATTCAAATGGCGTAAGAATATGTGGCACGGTGTATTTTTGAATGACGTCAAACTCGAATGACATCATTTTGGATGTCCTTACATCAAAACAAACTAGGGCTTAACGTATTTTTTGTCCACGTTATATATACGTATATTGGCAATTTGATGACTTGATAAATTTCCATATTTTCGTCACTGACCAAAAATATGTTGTTTTTTAGACGGAACTACGTTTACTCTACTTATGTTCAGCAAAGGAATGTTCACCTGTGGCCTACAATGTAAATAATAGATGAGATGTTAAAAATATAACAATATTACAGTGCTGTTCGGTGTATCGGCGCACCTAAGCATTCAAAAATAATTTTCTATGTGAACACTGTGAAATACTTAATAAAATGTGTCTCTCGCCAATGAAACAGTGCATAATCTGAGATACACTACAAATTGTTTTATGTCTGTAGTAAATAAAATTTTAAAATTGTTCATAAATGTAGACACCCCTTTGTATCCAAAATGATTTGCATGGCGGCGCAGTAGATGTGGATCGGTGACCCTACTATTTATAAACCACCCATGACCTCACTTTGTAGCCCATAAACGCTACACTATTGTCCCAGGATTATTTTAGTACTTTTTTGTTTTCTCTTGTTAAAAAACATTACTATTTAAATGAAAGATTACACATGACCCATCTCGTGATCAGTTTCGGAATCATTTTGTTGAGTGCCACAGTACTGCAGATGCATACATGTTCATTATCATGCATGGCTAAGATACCTACATGGATTTTTTTCTCGGGTAGATTGTGCACACACGTGGATCTTATTTCACTTTTATTAATTAAAAATATATATATAACTGGAATGACTGTCAATTAAGGTGTAAAACTTTTGTTTTGTTTGCATTTGTCTGTGTTTTCCTTTTCAGATTAAATAAAAATAACCAATAAAAAGAATTACTATAATTTTAAAAATGCGGGAAATGTGTTTTTCGACTATTTTTAACATTCTTAATATCAATAAGGCTGACCTACTTCGCGTTTATATATACGTTAAAAACACCAACAGCATGACAATGTCCTAAGCATACTTGAGCAAAATACCAAGTGCGCCGAATTACCAAGTGCGCCGAATCACCGGACGCGCCGATACACCGGACACGGTTGTATATAACTTCAATCATAATATATATTTTTAAATAATAAATTGTTGTTGTTTAAATACTATTTTGTTTTGGTACAAAGATACTGTTAGCGACGAGGCACCAGTATATGTGGACCTGTTACTCTGGAAAACGGTAAAGTTGTGTAATAAAACCGGCTCATTTCATGTATTTTTCGTATTCAGGATAAATAAAATAACTGGTTACTGTTTTCAGATATCGACTTTATCCTGTCCTGTTCAGGTCAATCTTTGGTATGATAAAGTCGATATCTATGTATGAATGAAATGGGCCGTTTTTATCACAAGATCTATCACCCTAAATGGACTCTGGGTCTTTCCCATTCCAATCAGTGCCTCAGGACTGATACATCAAATGCCGTGGTATGTATTGACAGCGAGTTTACTCTCATTCTATAGACATATTCTAGGTTCAGACTATCAACTGTCATGACGGAGTTGGCCAACTCGGCAGTTGCGTTGTAATTTCCCCCACTCCCACAATAACAAGCAATCGGTCGTAGGAGTCTGCAATCGAGTTGTATGAGCGCTCAAGACCAGCAACTGGAGAAATCGGCGAGTTTGGCCAACTCCGTCGTAGCAGTTGGTAGTCTGAGTGTTGAAATAATAATTCATTAGACACCAAGTAGTCACTTGACTTAAGACGTGCCCAGGTAGTGTTATCCAAACATTCCTTTCTTTCAGATGAAACTTTTGCTTGTTCTGTTGTTGATCACGTGCGTCGCCTTCCAGCAACTTGATGCTTGGCCGAGAGTGCGTGTTCGCATTCACCTTAAAAAGCGACCAGCTGCAGGTAACTATATATACAAAGGAAAAAAGAAGACATGTTTTATTCCCCGCCCGCTACCGATTCCTGTCGGGATGCTTGTGCTCCCTTGCACTTGCCAGCGCGGGCGGTCCCCTCTTCCACCCACCCCAACCCTTTTCCTGTCCTGAACGGAGAAGGACAGGCGTGCGTTACAACAGCTTGTTCTGAATTTGCACGTAAAACCCTATTTAACGACGCACCCCCAACACATTTTATCCACGGTTATATGGCGTCAAATATAAAGAACCATACAGATAATAAGAGAGGAAACCCGCTTAGCAGCCAGATATGGTATATATCTATCATCCCAAAGACAGGATAATACATACCACGACATTTGTGACACCAGTTATGGACTATTGACGGGAAACGATCCTAGACCGATTTAGCATCAAGCGAGCGTTTTACCAGTATATATCACCACAGGCTTAACACACACATTTTTAACAGTGATTGCTGAAGTAACTAGTAGTAGTAATAGTAGTAGTACTGGTAACATCATTGGTACTTTTAATAATATTTGCTGTAGTAGAAGTAGTAGTAATAATAGTAGCAGCAGTAGCAGTAGTAGTAGTAGTAGTAGTAGTAGTAGTAGTAGTAGTAGTAGTAGTAGTAGTAGTAGTAGTAGTAGTAGTAGTAGTAGTAGTAGCAGTAGTAGTAGTAGTAGTAGTAGTAGTAGTAGTAGCAGTAGTAGTAGTAGTAGTAGTAGTAGTAGTAGTAGTAGTAGCAGTAGTAGTAGTAGTAGTAGTAGTAGCAGTAGTAGTAGCAGTAGTAGTAGTAGTAGCAGTAGTAGTAGTAGTAGCAGTAGTAGTAGCAGTAGCAGTAGTAGTAGTAGTAGTAGTATAGTAGTAGTAGTAGTAGTAGTAGTAGTAGTAGTAGTAGTAGTAGTAGTAGCAGTAGTAGTAGTAGTAGTAGTAGTAGTAGTAGTAGTAGTAGTAGTAGTAGTAGTAGTAGTAGTAGTAGTAGTAGTAGTAGTAGTAGTAGTAGTAGTAGTAATAGAAGTAGTAGTAATAATAGTAGCAGCAGCAGCAGCAGTAGTAATAGTAGTGGTGGTGGTGGTGGTGGTGGTGGTGGTCGTGGTAGTACTAGTAGTAATAGTAGTAATAGTAGTAGTAGAAAAAATAATATAAGTAGTAGTAATATACATGTAGTAGTAGTAATATACATGTAGTAGTAATTTTTGTACTAGTTGTAATAGCTGCAGTAATAATAGTGGTTGTAATAGCAACAGTAGTAGTGGTAGTGGTAGTATTAGTATTACTACTAGTAGTAGAAATTTGAGTACTACTTGTTGTAGTAGTAGTAGTAGTTGCAGTAATAATAGTGGTGGTAGTAGTAGCAGCAGCAGTAGCAACAACAGTAGTAGTAGTGGTAGTAGTAGTAACAATAGCAACATCAGTAGTAGTAGTAGTAGTAGTAGTAGTAGTAGTAGTAGTAGTACATGCTGCCTGTCTTGTTGACCTAGGCCGGATCC
This sequence comes from Gigantopelta aegis, assembly GCF_016097555.1. NCBI lineage: Eukaryota > Metazoa > Mollusca > Gastropoda > Neomphalida > Peltospiridae > Gigantopelta > Gigantopelta aegis. Next base: position 53,310,786 of record NC_054702.1, read on the forward strand.
CAATGAACTCTCTGGTAGCTGAACCCAAAAGTATCCATCCAGTTTCAGATGAGGGTGAGCCAGGCCTCTGTGGTCGTGGTGTGTTGAAGGATGTTCTAGACGATCCTGGTCAGGTATAGGCGCGCGGTGTCTTACTGAAAGACAATTTTCTGTAGAACTGGGAAACTCTGATAAAGTTGAACTTGGCAACTGTAATGCTGAGCAAAGATGCCATTCCCTTGATCAGGACCAGATTCAGGTCCATTCTGCTTCACAGCATCACGCGTAGACTTGTAGGTCTACCCAGGCGCAGTTCTTCATCGCCCAGTCATCAGCAGAACGTTAACACTAGCCTCTCTCCACACTGTTGATACAGAAGCGGCTCTAGTCGGTGAACATAATGGTCTGCCATTGTTGTAAGTTCCATTTGGCACGATTGTGTGCCCACACTGCAGATATGTCAAACGGTGCATGTGGGTCAGGACTTCTCTTCCAGCCGGACGATAGTTGTAGAGGTATCGATCTGCTAGTCGTCCCGGCACTGTCAGACATCTGAGCCCATTTAGAGATTAGATTCAATATGTTTATGACATTACACGCATATCAGTTGTATGGCGTTGCCATAACGTTAAGGTCTCGGATTCTATTAGTCTTAAGTCCAGACTTTAAAAACGTGTATACTCACGGGGCCTGGTGGTTCCCAGTTGTCGTTCTACTGGTGTTGTCGACGGCCTAGAAACATGTCTCAAATGTGTCCAAATCACTGTGAAAAAGGTTTCTTACTTCTTCTAACGTTTAACGTCCTTTACACTTGTATTATTTATTACACACAGGTGGAGATGTCGCGAGAGACCTCGACACAGACGAGGATGGGTATTTGGACGAGACTGAGTTAGAGAAATACATCGGCCAGCGAGACGTTCTCGACTTCGTGGAGGCTTTAGATCAGAACGGTAGGCATTATATTAAGCTTGGTTCTCAAACAATCTGTCACACGTCGCAAATGGTTGCCGTGTTTATTTTCTGTTAAGATGGACGCTGACAGTTCTTGAGATAACGTGTAGTTAGAGGGAAATCACTGTGGTGGTCATTAGTATTTTCTATAATAGTGTCTCCAATCCTGAAAGTACGTTTGTAATCTTTAGTATTCCGTTAAACATCAGTATTATTGTGCTGTTACTACTAAGTTTAAGTTGACGTTCATTGTAATGCTGGTAAAACGTATTTAAAGTATGTTGTAGGTCAGCTGCATTTCTTGGTAATAAGGCCGCCGTATCACCTGCATTATGTGTGGTCTTTAACTATACAACCATAGTTAACATGTGTTGATTGCATCGTTAAATAAAACATTCCTTCCGTCCTTCCTCTGAAGTTTACCCAGTATTTTTTTTATGTACATAACATATTCAGTATTTAATATAATAATTAATAGGTGTTTTTCTTTACTCCAGGTGACGGGCAGCTCTCCGTTGATGAGTTTATTGGCAAGCAGTAATTAACCAATCAATCAATCAGGTAAATTAGACCGTTTAAAGGGACATTCCTGAGTTTCCTGGTCGTCTTAATATTTGTGAGAAGCCCGAAATGGAAATAAAATGAAATCTAACCTAATACAAATATTAGAACGATCAGAAACACGTTTAATATGCAGCCACTAATATTTTATGCAGAAAAATATATTTGATATTTAATTACAATCGTTAAAAAGTCTCTGTTAGTCGATAACATCTTAAAACTTGCAGCAAACTCAGGAATGTCCCTTTAAGATGAATTAGCATGTAAGCACAAAACTAAGACTGAAATGCCTTACTATGGGAACAATTCCTGATTTTAATAAGAGGCTGTGACCACAGTAAGCGTGTTTGAACCCTTGTATTATAAGCTAGTTAATACCCACCAAACAAATTAACTGAAATGAAACTGAATCTATGTCTTTAGTATCATAAATACGTATCAGTATTTTCAAAATAAAGAAACACGTGTTTTAGTTTGAATGAAATTATAATTAATGTCTTATTTATAAACAGGACTCATTTTAAATATTTTCACATAAATGAATATACATGGTTTGTACCTAATATTCCGAAACTATTATCTTTTGGGTACTTTTTGACAGTCTACACACTCATACAGTTCCTGCATGTGAAGGAGTTGGCAGGTATATCACATATATTTATGGATGAAATATATTTTTCACAAAATCTGTTTGTTTGAAATCGATCACGTCCCACTTTTGTTTCAAGTTAAACCTGGTGCTTGAAGTCAAATTTTGTTTTGTTTAACGACACCACTAGAGCACATTGATTAATTGATCATCGGCTATTGGATGTCAAACATGTGGTAATTATGACTCGTAGTCATCAGAGGAAACCCGCTCTTTGTCTAGTTGTGGTGCACTGGTTGGGACGAGAAAAAAAATCAAATCAGATGA
>NC_054702.1:53318195-53320034 GCF_016097555.1 Gigantopelta aegis
TCGGATCCCAGTCGAGGCATGGGAGTTTTAATCCGGATACCGACTCCAAACCCTGAGTGAGTGCTTTGCAAGGTTCAGTTGGTAGGTGTAAACCACTTGCACTGACCAGTGATCCATAACTGGTTCATCAAAGGCCATGGTTTGTGCTATCCTGCCTGTGGGAAGCGCAAATAAAATATCCCTTGCTGCCTGTCGTAAAAGAGTAGCCTATGTGGCGACAGCGGATTTCCTCTAAAAAAACAAAAACAAAAACAGTATCAAAATTACGATATGTTTGACGTCCAATAGCCCATGATAATATAAAAAATCAATGTGCTCTAGTGGCGTCGTTAAATAAAACAAACTTTATTGTTTGATTAGTTTGCAACCCTAGAGCTGTTTGACAGGTGCTGGGGTGTCGTTAAACATTCATTAATTCCTGTTTGAGAGTAACGCTAATTTGAATAAATGTTATCCAAATTCGGACATTTCCGTTTAATTCAGGCATAAAGAGCGTTAGCTATGTTTCTGTGTGGGATGGTTAAGTGTATGATATTGTATTATTAACTGCATTTTGGGGGTTTTTAGTTAGATATATCTTTTATACATTTTATTTCATGTAAATGTTTTCAATGTGTTTTAATGTAATATTTATATATTTTATTTGTGTCGATTATTAGTGTCCAGTCAATGGGATGGTGCATATAAAAGATCCCTTGCTACTAAAAACAATCCCTGTCATGGAGAGAACACTCTGGCAAAGTCAGAGGGTGTGCCCACAACAGGCGTGCTTGAACAGTTATCTGATGGAACCATGCCGAAAATGACGAAATGTTTGACATCAAATAACCTATGATTAATAAATCAATGTACTAGTGGTTTCGTTAAACAAACTTTTAGTATCCATATATAAACTACTGCAATAAAACTTATTAGACTGTCACAACGTCCACGTTAACACCTGAAAAAGAAACCCAATGTATATATATATATATATATATATATATATATATATATATATATATATATATATATATATATATATTGTACACACGCGCGCGCGCGCACACACACACACACACACACACACACACACACGTATGTATGTATGTTTGTTATATATGTATGCATGTCTGTCTGTGTGTGTGTGTGTGTGTGTGTGTGTGTGTGTGTGTGTGTGTGTGTGTGTGTGTGTAATATCCCCTTGGTTTATTTTCCTTTATTTGCATTTTCCTTTAACACAATCGACGCAAAAGCATTTTGTTGAAATCTGTTTTATTTTAAACTTGTGATGTTCTTGTTTTTCAGTCTAACAATGACGCATTCTGAAAAAATAGCCAACAAAATAAATGATGAGAGAATACTGATATTAACGCGAATAGGTCTTTATACATGTAGTTAATATTGTAAAAATACAAATACAATTAATAAAGAGTAAATTGTGAGAACAATTGAGTACCGTAATACATTCTGTTCCAGGAACACGTACCAAGAACTACAGGCGTATTTATGTTAACGACACCTCAGCACATTTTAAACTACAATTATATTTGGGGGAAGGGGGGGGGGGGGGGGGGGGGTCGGTTGAGTGCTCGCTTGAGGTGTTTAAAACCGAAAATACAATGCACAAAATTATTTGGTTTCTTGTCATTTAAACAAAAATATGTTGTTAAGCTTAAAACAATTTTGATATTATACATTTTATAAATGTTGTTTAGTGTGTTTATACTAACAAGCGTTTACATTGACTAAAACTACAACGAAACTCGAACTTCCAATGCAATGTGGATTTTCCGAAAGACAAAGACCCATTGTTTAATATAAAATGTATCTTAAAATGGTAAAATTACCTCATTGATC
>NC_054702.1:53320234-53322734 GCF_016097555.1 Gigantopelta aegis
CGTGTTTCTGATTGTTCTAATATTTGTACTAAGTTAAATTTCATCTTATTTCCTAAAATAGTGTTTCTTCGTACGTACGAAATTATTTGAAGACAAAATCCAGTTTCGGTTTCTTATAAATATTAAGACGACAAGAAACACATTGAATATACAGACACTGATATTCTAAACAAGAAAATATATTTAATATGTAAGTTTAATCGTAGAAATATTTTATTAGTCGGAAACATCTTACAATGCAGCAAACTCAGGAATGTCCCTTTAATACAACTACTGAGCTACATCCTATCCCTAAAGAATTGCATGTGATCCCCTTTTTCTTGCAGGTAGATTAAATGTGAGGTGCCACACGTTTTATTGATATACTGCCTGGGTGTGCGGACACGCTGCTTATATCAATGTTATTAGTAAACTTTAACATTATTGTAAATACAATTTGATTTGGTACATTACAAACTGAAGGCAAAGCGTTTCACATATACTGTTAATAGCTAATAAGAGTCAAAACCAGTCGAGACTATACGGTTAAATAGTGACGTCCCTTTAGTCTACAAAATATATGGACTAATGTAATTATGTACGCTTATGTAATTAAAGAAACTGTCTCGAAATTGCAAAATGGTGTAATATAGACCGTGGTATGTATTGTCTTGCTTGTGGAATGGTGCATAAAGAAAGATCCCTTGCTGCTAATCGTAAAAAGTAGCCCATGCAGTGGCGACAGCGGGTTTCTCTTTCTATCTATCTTTTGCTTTCTCTCTCTCTCTCTCTCTCTCTCTCTATCTCTCCCTCTGTCTGTCTGTCTGTCTCTCTCTCTCTCTCTCTCTCTAGCTCTGTCTGTCTAGCTTTCTCTCTCTCTCGCTCACCCTATCTCTCCCTCCCTCCCTCTCTCTCCCTCCCTCCCCCCCCCCTCTCTCTCTCTCTCTCTCTCTCTCTCTCTCTCTCTCTCTCTCTCTCACTCTCTCTCTCTCTCTCTCTCTCTCTCTCTCTCTGTCCCCCACCTCCCTAGTGCTGAAGTAAATAATCAAATTGGGCAAAAACTATACAAATATTCGGGTAAAATGAGGCCTTTTTACCATGTATTCCCATCATTCTACCCGCAAAGTTAGTTGTAATCCATGTGAAAACGCGTAGTGATTAGTTTGCAACCTTAGCTGTTTGTCAGGTGCTGGGGGGTCGTTAAACATTCATTCATTCCTGTTTGACAGTAACGCTAATGTGAACAAGTGTTATTTAAATTCGGACATTTTCGTTTAATTCAGGCAAAAAACAACACCCCCCCCCCCCCCCCCCCCCCCCCGATACAAATAGAGAGATCCTGTACGCACATAAAGAACGTTAGCTATGTTTCTGTGTAGGATGGTTAAAGGGATATTCCTGAGTTTTCTGCATTGTAAGATGTTTCCGACTAATAAAATATTTCTACGATTAAACTTACATATTAAATATATATATTTTCTTGGTTAGAATATCAGTGTCTGTGTATTCAATGTATTTCTGGACGTCTTAATATTTGTAAGAAGCCCAAACCGGATTTCGTCTTCAAATAATTTCGTAATTGAAATGAAATTAAATTTAACGTAGTACATATATTAGAATGATCAGAAACACGTTTAATACACAGCCACTAATAGTTTATGCAGAAAAATATCTTTGATATGTAATTACAATCGTTAGCAAGTCTCTGTTAGTCGATAACATCTTAAAAATTGCAGCAAACTCAGGAATGTCCCTTTAAGTGTATGATATTATATTATTAACTGCATTTTTTAGTTTTTTTTGTTAGATGTATCTTTTATAAATTTTATTTCATGTTAAATGTTTTCAATGTGTTTTAATGTAATATTTATATATTTTATGTGTGTCGATTATTAATATTTTATAGTCTCTCGTAACTCCATATAGTGTGGCTCAGTGCCATTTTATATTTTATGGTGTTTAGTGATGTTTTATGTTTTGCACCTCGCCTAGTATATCACAGGCAGTGGTATGTGATATCCTGTCAGTGGGGTGGTGCATATAAAAAATCCGTCATGGAGAGAACACTCTGGCGAAGTCAGAGGTTGTGCCCACGACAGGCGTGCTTGAACAGTTCTCTGATGGAAGCATGCCAAAAATTACCAAAATAATGTTTGACATGAAATAGCCTATGATTAATAAATCAATGTGTTCTACTGGTTTCGTTAAACAAACTTTAAATTTTAGTATCCATATATAAGCTACTACAATAAAAATTACACTGAAAATACCCCCAATGTATATATATATATATATATATATATATATATATATATATATATATATATATATATATATATATATATATATATATACACACACACACACTCACACATACACATACACACACACACACACACACACACATACACATACGTATATATGTATGTATGTTTGTTATATATGTCTGTATGTTTGTTATATATGTCTGTATATCTGTGTGTGTGTGTGTGTGTGTGTGTGTGTGTGTGTGTGTGTGTGT
>NC_054702.1:53327734-53347927 GCF_016097555.1 Gigantopelta aegis
ATATAGGACATGGATATCATATTTTATTTGAATGTCCATTTTCGACAAAAAGGACAGTTGTTCTTTAAAAACGAAAATACAATGCACAACATTATTTGGTTTCTTGCTATTTAAACAAAAATATGTTGTTAAGCTTAAAACAATGTTGATATTAAAAATGTTACAAATATTTTGGACAAAAAGACAGTTGTTCTTTGAAAACGAAAATGCAATGCACAAAAGTATTTGGTTTCTTGTCATTTAAACAAAAAATATGTTGTTAAGTACAAGATAATTATTGTTAATATTATAAATGTTACAAATGTTGTTTAGTGGGCTTATACTAGCAAGCGTTCAGATTGATTTAAAGTTTGTTTCGTTTAACAACAGCACTAGGGCGCATTGATTTATTAATCATCATTGATGTCAAACATTTGGTAATTGTGACATATAGTGTTAGAGAGAAAACCCGCTACATGTTTCCACTAGTAGCAAGGGATCTTTTTTATGCACCATCACACAGACAGGAGAGCACATACCAGGGCCTTTGATATACCAGTCGTGGTGCACTAGCTGGAACGAGGAAGATTGATTTAAACTACAACGAAACACCGAGTTCCAATGCAATTTGGATTTCCCGGAAGTCGGGGAAAAAGGACCCATTGTTTAATATATAATGCATCTTAAAACGGTATAATTACCTCATTGATCACTGCTGTTCCTTATTCATCAATGGAAAGGAGACGGTCACCTGAAAAAAAACCCACATTAGCAACCCGTATTAAAAAAACACAACACCCCCCCCCCCCCCCAAAAAAAAAAAAAAAACATACAACAAAAAAAAATAAAAAAATAAAAACCCCAACACACAAAACACAAAAAACAAAAACCACCAATAAAACCCCCACCCCCACCACAAACAAATAAACAGACAACAACAACATACCATAAATATCAACAACAACAAAAAAACATAAATATCAACAGTAGACAAAATATCTTACGTTTGTTTATTTATTTTTTATTATTATTTTTGCTAATAACTATTGAGTAACTTGAAGGAAATAAACTAGTTATATTTGTCAATTTATAAAGAATATGCGGATTGGTATTTGGTGGCCTCTGTGGCAAGACAATTAAAGCAACGAATTTAAAGGGACAGTCTTGGCTCTTTCTTCTTTGCCATTGTAATATGGTTCCGGTCAAAAGGTAGTTTGTGAACAATTGTAATGACATATTGTTTATATTGTTTACTTAGAACATAAGTAATCAGCGATTTAATCTAGTTTTATATTATATAGTTATATTTGTATTGTGTGTTTGACATTTAATATATTATGTATAACTCACTCCCCACCATTTTACTGTACATATTGTATATATAATTGTATTTATTATGTATGCTGATAAGTTGTAAAGTTGTAAGGCAATAACTAAACTTGCAAGTTTAATATGTTGCTGCTCGTCCGAATTAATAAAGTCCTCACAAAAACGTTGAGGAGTGTATGTAATTATTAAAACATAACTGTACTTACTAATAATTATTTCATACGTATTGCAATAAAATAAAGTATTGAAAGGTAAAATCCAGATTCGTAACTTACTAACATTAGGACGATCAAACCAAAACCAACAAAAATACACAAAATTAAATATAAGAAGCAAAAAAAAAAAAGTAATTAAAATCACTAATTAATTTTTTTTTTAGAAAGGACGAAAGAAAGAAAATGAAAAAGAAAGAACGAACGAACGAAAGAAAGAACGAAAGAAAAAAGAATGAAAAAAGAAAGAAACAACCAACCAACCAACCAACCAACCAACCAATCGAAACCAACCAACCCCACACTAAACATATCGCATGTGAAGACCTTGGCATTCTAAGCCTTATTGACCGGCCTCGGTGGCGTCGTGGCAGGCCATCGGTCTACAGGCTGGTAGGTACTGGGTTCGGATCCCAGTCGAGGCATGGGATTTTTAATCCAGATACCGACTCCAAACCCTGAGTGAGTGTTCCGTAAGGCTCAATGGGTGGGTGTGAACCACTTGCACCGACCAGTGATCCATAACTGGTTCAACAAAGGCCATGGTTTGTGCTATCCTGCATGTGGGAGGCGCAAATAAAAGATCCCTTGCTGCCAATCGGATGAGTAGCCCATGTAGTGGCGACAGCGGGTTTCCTCTCAAAATCTGTGTGGTCCTTAACCATATGTCTGACGCCATATAACCGTAAATAAAATGTGTTGAGTGCGACGTTAAATAAAATACTTTTTTTTCTTTTTTTCTAAGCCTTAAAACGCAATTAACATGTAATTTTAATAATTAAAAATAAAAATTACAGTATATTATCTGGAAACATTACAACGGCTACAAGATCAGAAATATCTCTCTAAGGTTGGAGGTTAAGGCCGGTATTACCGACTCCAACCCCGGGTGAGCGAATGTTTACAGTGCTTACCCTTTTCATCAAACATCTGCATGAAGTCTTGAACGTCTCGGTCGCTGAGTAATTTCTCCAACTCAGTCTCGTCCAGATATCCGTCCTCGTCTGTGTCAAATTCTGTCAACACGTCTCGACGTGCTGTGATAATAAATTACAGAAACGGATGAAGACATTAAGCCATCGGCACTGGGTTCGCAACCCGACACTGTCTCCCACCCATAGCGAGTTTCAACGACTCATTAGGTTGGTGTAAGACCACTACATCCTCTTCTTTCTCACTAACCACTAACCACTAAAAGCTAACCCACTGTTCTGGACAGACAGTCCAGATAGCTGAGGTGTGTGCCCATGACAGCGTGTTTCAACCTTAATTGGATATATATACTTCGTGACGTCATCGATGGGCGCATTACAGCCTTACAGAAATGTGAACCGAACGAGTTGAGTGAAATAAATTTGGATCGATTATAGATAATAAGTAGGAAATTAAACTCGCTACCATTTCGTATCAAGTTTATGTCCCTCGTGAAATACTTTTCATTGTGACTCGCTAAAGCTCGTGGCAACTGAAAAATATTTTACTCGGGACATAAACATGATCCGAAATGGAAGCTCGTTTAATATCCTGTAATTATGGACCGAAAAAACTGACCAATGCCAACGAGGCAACGACCATGTCAATATAAATATTTTCGGTCCATAAAACCTGATATTGCCTGAATTACATTGTATGGTCAATACTTGTTTTATTCCATAATGACATCCATAAAACTCGTACTTGTACATTCCTGCTTTAGTTATTAGAATCGAAATAAGCCAATTGATTCTTATAATGTCCCGCAAAATGCCTTCTAACTGATGAGATTTAATGACGTCGTGTAGTCCTAAGATACTGTATCACAATCAGAGGAATGCAGATGAAACATTACCAGTACAAAAGTTAAACTGGAGACACTACGACCAGCAAGAATGTCAAAATAATATTAATAACAAATTAAAATAAAATAATAAAATGTGATAAATCGGGGTGTGACAAAAAAAAAAAAAAAAAAAAAAAAAAAAATCATCCGCATAAATTTGGGTCACATAAGTTTGGGGATGATTTTTGTTTCATACCCAGATGAACGTAAAAGAAATAACATACAATACTTATAATTGCATTTGGAGCATACTTGTTTTATTAAAATGTATCTGACGAGCGAAAGCGTGTTTGGTACGTTTTTAAACAACGAGTTGTAATATCTTTTTCAACTAACATTTTTTTCGACTGTAAGTTATTTACAGCCCTTGCACTTACAGGTCACAGACAAATGATTGTCAGGTTAACTATACGTCACAGTGTATTCGATTTCCACCGTGCTCTTTTTTCATTGGGTGTATGGCTTTGGTGACCTAGTCATCACCTAGAAGCAGCCAGTCGTATGTCTTGAAATTGTTAACACATGTACATGTGTAAACAAGTATATGTTATAAAAAATTTACGAATGGAGTTATCAGCAACGGGTGTGTAAGAAATGTATTTATAGTATACTGCTGATAATGTTGCTTACCTTCATCTGAACGTACTGGCTGAGATGGACGGCGACGCTTTCCCCGTCTCCAATAAGCGTCACATTCTTGGAAGGCCACGAACGTGAACAGTAACAGAACAACCAAGAGTCTCATCTTCGTAGTCTGTAAACATCACATACTACTGGGTACACGTACACACTATCAACATGTCTGTAAATATCACATACTACTGGGTACACGTACACACTATCAACGTGTCTGTAAATATCACAGACTACTGGGTACACGTACACACTATCAACATGTCTGTAAATATCACATACTACTGGGTACACGTACATACTATCAACATGTCTGTAAATATCACACACTACTGGGTACACGTACATACTATCAACATGTCTGTAAATATCACAGACTACTGGGTACACGTATACACTATCAACATGTCTGTAAATATCACAGACTACTGGGTACACGTACACACTATCAACATGTCTGTAAATATCACATACTACTGAGAGAGAGACAGACAGACAGAGAGGGAGAGAGAGAGAGAGAGAGAGGGGGGGGGTGAGAGAGAGAGAGGGAGATAGACAGAGAAACAGAGGGACAGGCAGACAGATACAGACAGACAAAGATATTTAATTTAATTGAATGTATTGCAAATTACCAAGCATTCTCTTTTTTCAGCAAACAAAGATAAGAGTTACATAACATCAATATAGGACACCCTTTCAGTTTGAACACAATACAAATATAGTACGCGTAGTGAAAGCAAAACTGTGCAATCTTGGCAATAATATTTATATGAAAAAGAGTAACATTTACCTTTGCGTAATCTCCGCTGAATATCAAAGTAACGATATTTTCAGTGATGCTGCTGCTACTTTTAAACATTTCTGGTGTTAAAGCTATGATACGCGAGAAGGAATTGGATATACACATACTCATTAATTATTACAGAATCATTAATTATTGCGTATAATAAGTGTGAAGTCCTGGTCGATCGTAACATCTGCCTCCAGGCAACGTAATCATAATAAAAGGCAGTTTATTACACTTATATATCAAAATATATTACCCCAGCGCTCACCCATAATAGAGAACATATATCTGTATATACCTATATTAATATCTCTTTCTATTATATATTTATCTCGACCCCGACCCTACCAGAACCCCCGCCCCCCCCCCCCCCCCCCAAAAAAAAAATAAAAAAAAAAAAAAAACCCCAAAACTAAATGGAAACGAAATAAAACAAAAGAAAACACTACACGACACGATACGACGCGACACAACACGACACAACACAACACAACACAACACAACACAACAACAACCAACCCCCCCCCCCCCCACACACACACACATATATATGTGTGTGTGTGTGTGTGTGTGTGTGTGTGTGTGTGTGTGTGTGTGTACAGACTCATCAAGAAAAACAAAAAGCTTTTTTTTAATTTATTGCTATTTACACTACGACGTGTTAGGTCCGTTTGCAAGCGGTGTCCCATCTGCTTCCTAGTGACCAAACCAAATTAATCTTAGACCAACATTAGATGAAATACAATTGAGTTAAATGGGGAGGCTTACATGTCGTTGCAAAAATACATTTTAATAATAAAAAAAATATAATCAATAAATACCACACAACTTGAGGGTGCTTGTGCAGGGAGTTTGTGAAAAGTGACCCCATATTTTGAAATTCAAGCTTTGTTTACATGCAACATTTTTGCCACTGGGGGTATTTTGCCCTCTGGGGTGAATTTGTCCCATGGGGTAAAGGGCAAATTCATGTTGGGTTTATATGATTTATAAAGTAAGTGGGGTGTTTCATTTATTCAGTTTCTATTTGACCATGGACAAGTACAGTCATTGGGTAAAAAAACGACGAGGGGTATATAGGTGCATGTAAGCAGGGCTATTCTGGTTATCAAAGGTGATTTACCCCTCCTCCTACTATAATCAAAGTAGGAAGGGTCTATTCTCACTGGACAGTGGAGCGTTTCACATGCGGGATGGATGGGGGAGGTACAACAATAACTATAACAAAAAGTCGCATAAATTATCAATAGACAGTGTTGTACGTGGAGGTGGGTGGGGGAGTGGCAGTATATAGATGGCTACCCAAAAGAGAAATTAGAGATGTCCCTAAAACAACCCTCACTGCAGCCGACATAAATCAGATGATCTACCAGAATCTCGTGTTCCTCGTCAAAGTCCAGAGGTAGTCATCAAACAAATGATACATCTCGATAGTCATAATGCTAAGCACAATTCTTATAGTTGAAACGGGTGCCAATTCCGTAACACACGACAACAACAACACCCCCTCCCCATCAACAACACCTCGTCACAACAAGAGGTGCCACGATGAACAACATTCGTTCCCATGACTGGTAAGACATCCCAGAATCTAACAACTGACTGTTATACAGTAACTAAAACCCCTATTACAGACTATAAAACTACAAAGAATGCTGAAGAGGCTATACATGAGGTCAGTGCGGGGATCACATTTGATCTGAGAGTGTGCCTGTAAGCATATTCCCTACTATGGAATAACTCATCTAGATATGGCTTTATTTAGAGACTGCTCACTTAGCACTAAAGATTAAACACATTGGTTTATTAATCATCAACTATTGCATGTCGAACAGTTGGACATCCTGAAATAAATAGTGTTCGAGGTAATCCGCCCATTTTTTAAAATTTATTAGCATCAATCGCCATTGCATTGGCGTAGCCATAACCTCAATGACTGCCACGAATACGATGGTGCTTTATCTTCATACATTTTAATTATAAATTGCTAATAAAAGAGAAACAACTGGTTTGTGTATTTGTTCTCATGCAATGTCTTTGAAAATGTGCTAAAAAACAAAATTATTTGATAGTAACGTTTTACACATATATAAATGAAGGTGTAGTCTTTAGCTTGCAAATACAATTTTAATAAAACCATTGCATTATTCAATTTTAAGCTAGGCACTTTTCGTTGATTTCAATGTACTTACATGATTTTTTTCTAATTAAGGTTCAAACACAGGACAGAGGGTTGGATGCTAATTGTTAGTGAGAGAGAAGTCGCTGGTGTGACCATACACCTCTTCATTGATGCATGAAACTCCCTGTGGGTGAGAGCCGGTACCGGGGTACGAACACATTACCTACCAACCTTCAGGCCAATGACTTGGTCAGCCCGTCAAAGAGGCCAGAAGGTAGCACCTTTAATCTTCCTTTGACGAGTCGGTTACGCTAAACCCGGATTTCACAGGTTACGTGTAAGAATACGACCTGGAATCAATGAAGTACGCCAGGTGTGGGTATCATATTCATTAACACTATCAACACCATTAAAGGTTAAAAGCACAACTATTGTTTCACGTTAGTCATAACACTCTCACTGGAAACAAAGGTAAACGTTCAATTTTACCTGTATTTAAAAAAAATATATATTTACGGTCCGTTAATGATTGACAAACAGGCAGTTCCCTTATTAAGATTTAATCTTTTCATTTTTCAATGTACTTGCATGATTTACAACAAATGGCAGCAGAACAGTGCTAATATGCTAATAACAGACATTCAGACAGAGACAGACAGACAGATAAATAAACACACAAATAGGCAATCTTGTCAAAACAGTCGCTTGCAACTACGCAATGTTGTACCATTTTAAACATGTTATACCAACATTTTCTTGAATATAAACATACAGAACTTCACATACGTTGTTTTCGCTTCCAGTTTATTGCACGGGTTTATTTTGCACACGAATATATACCACGAGACTGCGTAGCGGTCGAGTGGTATGTTCGTTCGCAAAATTAAAAAGTGCAATAACTCGGAAGCAAAAACAACGTATGTGAAGGTCTGTATTTATTACATACATTATTTTATGTTTTGCAAAAAAATTTTTTAATTTAATGTCATAACAACACTTTGTTAAATCTATGATCAAAACTCATTTCATGGATTTACTTAACGCTAAGAATCATACTCTACGACAGACTTGTGTAATGTTTCAAATACGATGTGACGTCATTTGTAAATCATATTAGACGGCAACTGAACGCTCCGCCCATTGTTATTTCTGAAGAAACGTCTTAATGCATTTTAACCTATACTATGACGTCAGTAAATAAAAGGCGCTAACTGCAGTAAAATAAAAAGGGAATTCCCCATTTAAAAGTTCCGATCCAGATCACACATATGTGCGATACAAAATAAATTGATCACACGGTTTCAAATGTCCTTATCACTATAGTAAGATCGAATAGGTATGTAATAAAAATATGGATTTCCAAATAAAATTATTTCGTAACTGTGATTCAGATAAGTGAACCTATCATAACCTGGGTATCTCAGGAAGAAAATTTCAGATTATCTGAAATAAATCGTGTAAATGTATGTTCATAAAATATTTTTATTTAGACGAAGAAAAAAACCCCAAAACAAATGGCGTAGTTTATTACACATATGTACTTACCAGTGGGGATATGACCATATGATGTTCTGTTCAAATATCTGTAACATGATTTTCTGACTTAAATTCCATTACGGTTCATGTACGCTGGCCAGGACATACACCTCATCTACCCAGGCCGTCTGTCCATGTCAGCGGGTTAATGTTTAGGCGAATTGAGCAGAGGAAGCGTTCACAATTTCAATTAAAGTCCGTCGTTAGCTTCGGATTCTACCGACTGAGACGTCGACTCATTTGCTTGACGATGGTCCCATTTAACTGACAGTGAGGGAGCACTCTTCGAGTCTATTTCTCGTTCTAGTCAGTGCACCACAACTGGTATATCAAAGGCCGTGGTATGTGCTGTCCTGTCTGTGGGATGGTGCATATAAAAGATCCCTTGCTGCTAATCGAAAAGAGTAGCCCATGAAGTGGGAACAGCGAGTTTCCTCTCAATATCTGTGTGGTCCTTAACCATATGTCC
Organism: Gigantopelta aegis; assembly: GCF_016097555.1. Classification (NCBI taxonomy): domain Eukaryota; kingdom Metazoa; phylum Mollusca; class Gastropoda; order Neomphalida; family Peltospiridae; genus Gigantopelta; species Gigantopelta aegis. The sequence continues at coordinate 53,336,621 of NC_054702.1, forward strand.
GACGCCACATAACCGTAAATAATGTGTTGAGTGTGTCGTAAAAACATTTCCTTCTTCTTCTTCGAGTCCAGCCAAAATTCTAAAACTCTCACGACAGATATCGTATCCGATTCGAAAACGAATCTTCCCCAACCATTGTTCACAGTTAGCATGCAGCCCACAATTCTATCGACTATCATTTTGCTGTGTACCTTACATCGCGTTTAACGACACCACTAGAGTACCTTGATTTATTAATCAACGGCTATTAAATGTCAAGTATTTGTAATTTTGACATATAGTCTTAGAGAGGAAGCCGGTTGCATTTTTCCATCAGTAGCAAAGGATATTTTATATGCACGATCCCAAAGACAGGATAATACATACCACGGCCTTTGGTATACCAGTCGTGCACTGGCTGAAACGAGAAATAGTCCAGTGGGTCCACCGACAGGGATCGTTCTGGGAACAAGTATTCCAAGTAGGTTAGCATGTACTGGTGTTTATAGGCCCATGCCCTGAATGGGATACGAACCTACTATCTACCAGCTGTCAATCCGTAGGCACTGACTGCGTCAGTAAGACGAGTTGCATAGCAGTATGGATTTATCTATAGTCAATGGCACCGTCGGTGGGCCCATTGGGCTATTTCTCGTTCCAGCCAGTGCTTCACAACTGGTGTAACAAAGACCGTGGTATATACCGTCCTGTCTGTGGGATGGTGCATATAAAAGATTCCTTGTTGCTAATGTAAAAGAGTAGCCCATGTAGTGGCGACAGCGGGTTTCCTCTATATATCTGTATATTCCTTAACCATACGTCTGACGACATATAACCATAAATAAAATGTGTTGAGTGCGTCGTGAAATAAACAAACATTCCTTTCTTTCATTTCCTATTGTTGATCACGTGTGTCGCCTTCCAGCAACTTGATGCTTGGACAAGATGGCGAAGAGGGCGACTTCGGAATCCCTATAGCTTTACAGCTCGAAGAACTATTGACAAGTTGATGCGGTCAGCTGCAGGTAACTATACAGAAAAGAAAGACATGTTTTATTTGACGACGCACCCCAAACACATTTTATCTACGGTTATATGAGCGTGGCGGATCCAGAAAATCCATTTGGGGGCGGGGGGAGGGGTCCCAATGACATGAGGCAGAATTCCAAGGGAATTTTGGGGGTGGTTTGGAGGGGGGATGAAAATTAATATATAGTAAAATTATAACTGTCGCAAAATTTAGGTGGTGCCCGGGCACATGTCCCCCACCCCTAGATCCACCTCTGTATGGCATGACATATAGAAAAAAAACATACAGACAATAAGAGAGGAAGCCCACTTGGCAGCCAGATATGGTTTATATGCAGCATCCCAGAGACAGGATAGTACATACCACGACATTTGTTACACCAGTTATGGAGCACTGACGGGGATTGATCCTAGAACGATTTAGTGTTTAGTGTTTTACCAGTATATATCACACTAGTTTAACACTTACACATTTATTTAAAATGAATGCTTAAGTAACTAGTAGTAATATTAGTAGTAATAGTACTGGTAACAGTGGTAAAAAATTTAATACTTTTAATAATAGTTGCTGTAGTAATAGTAGTAGTAGTAGTAGTAGTAGTAGTAGTAGTAGTAGTAGTAGTAGTAGTAGTAGTAGTAGTAGTAGTAGTAGTAGTAGTAGAATAAGAATAAGTAGTAGTAGAAGTAGTAGTAGTAGTAAAATAACAACAAGTAATAATAGTAGTAGTAGTAGTAGTAGTAGTAGTAGTAGTAGTAGTAGTAGTAGTAGTAGTAGTAGTAGTAGTAGTAGTAGTAGTAGTAGTAAATAGTAGTAGTAGTAGTAGTAGTAGTAGTAGTAGTAGTAGTAGTAGTAGTAGTAGTAGTAGTAATAATAGTAGTAGTAGTAGTAGTAGTAGTAGTAGTAGTAGTAGTAGTAGTAGTAATAATTGTAATAGTTGTAGAAGTAGTAGTAGGATATCATGTGTGAACTCGGTGTTTGATAATAAAACAAATGATAGAGTGTTCCCTGTAACTTGTCTCTATGACCTCTGATCCCCATTGACGGTGATGATATCCTGACACCGGCGTCTCATGGAGTGGATCAGTCAGTTATCTGCTGCCATAGGGATGCTGCTTGTCATGTTGGCCTAAGGCGGATCCCGTTGAACTCTGTTGGAGCTGAACCCAAAAGTATCCATCCAGATTCTGACGAGGGCTCACTGTGGGCCAGGCCGCCGTGGTCGTGGTGTGTTGAAGGATTTTCTGGGTGATCCTGGTTGGGTATAGGCGACAATTTTCTTTGTGCCTGGGAAACTGTGAAGGCGTAGAACTTGGCAACTGTAACGCTGAGCAAAGATGCCATTTTCTTGACCAGAACCAGATCGAGGTCCATTCTGCTTCATAGCACCACGCGTAGACTTGTAGGTCCACCCCAGGCGCAGTATTTCATCAGAGTGGTCTGTCCTTGTCGTTAGTTCCATTTGGCACGATTGTGTTCCCACTGCAGATGCGTCAAACGGTACATGTGGGTCAGGACCTGTCTTCTAGCCGGACGATAGTTGTAGAGGTATCGATCTGCTAGTACTTGACGCACTGTCGGACATATTTAAATGACAAATTGTATGGCTTTGCCATAACGTTAATGTCTCGTACTGAGTCTTGAGTCCAGAATCTAAAACGTTTATACGCACGTGACCTGGTGGTTCCCGGTGGTGGTTGTACTGGTTTTGTTAACGGACTGGAACCATGTCCCAAATGTGTCCACTACACCGTGAAAAAGGTTTGTTATTGTATAGTTTGACTTACTTTACACGTCTATTATTTATTATACCGGGGGGTGGGGGGGGGGGGGGGGGGGTACGTAGCCCAGTGGTAAAACGCACCCCTGATGCGCGGTCGGTCTAGGATCGATCCCCGTCGGAGGGCCCATTGGACTATTTCTCGTCCAGCCAGTGCATCACTACTGGTATATCAAAGTCCGTGGTATAATGCTATCCTATCTGTGGGATGGGGCATATACAAGATCCCTTGCTACTAATGCGTGTTTCCTCTCTATCACTGTGTCAAAAAGGACCATTATGTTTCACATTCAATAGCCGATGATTAATAAAACAATGTGCTCTAGTGGTGTCGTTAAACAAAACAAACTGATTTAAAAAAAAATTATTATCCCTAGGTAGAGATGTCCCGAGAGACCTCGACACAGATGCGGACGGATATCTGGACGGGACTGAGTTAGAGAAATACCTCGGCCAGCGAGACGTTCTCGACTTCGTGGAGGCTTTAGATCAGAATGGTAGGCATTATATTAAGCTTGGTTCTCATAAAATCTGCCATACGTTGCAGATAGTCGCCGTGCTTATTTTTAATTAAGATTAACGCTGACAGTTCTTGGGATAACGTGTAGTTAAAGGAAAATCACTGTAGTGTCCACTAAGCGATGCAGTTAATCCGGGTTGGAGTTGGTATCACCCGATTTTTTTTGCCTTTTGTAATGAGTTTCCAGATCATTTTAAGGATGAAAGGGACTATCCTACGTTTTTAGCCCAAGCAAGACTTGTGCTTGCCCCCCCCCCCAAAAAAAAAAAAAAAAAAAAAAAAAAAAACCCAGTCGAGACAGTGCTCCACAGTTCGTGTAATAAAGTTTGTGCTATGTATTATCCTGTTTGTGGGATGCTGCAAATAAAATATCCCTAGCTGCTAATCGAAAAGTGTAGCCCATTGAGTAGCAGCAGCGGGTTTCCTCTCTCATTATATTATCTGTATGGTTCTTTACCAGTGTGGGAGCGGATTTGATTTCCTCTTTCTCATCATGTGTGGTCCTTAACCATACAACAGTAATTCAAATGTGTTGTGCGTCGTTAAATAAAACATTCCTCCATTCATTTTTCCTTCCTTCTTCTTTCCTTCCTTTGAAGTTTACCCAGTAGTGTACATAACATATTCGGTATTTAACATTATAATTAAGAAGTGTTTTTTCTTTCCTTCAGGTGACAGACTCCTCTCCGTTAAAGAGTTTAACGACAAACAGTAATAAATCAATCAGGTAAATTAGACCATTTATGATGAATTAGCATATAATCACAACACTAAAACTGAAATACCTTCCTATAGGAACAATTCATGATTTTAATCAGAGGTTTTGACCACAGTAAGCGTGTTTGATCCCTCGGGATATCAGCTAGTTAATACCTACCAAACAAACAAACAATCTGAAATGAAACTTAATCTCTGTCTTTGGTATCATAAATAATCATCTGTATTTTTAAAATAAAGAAAAACAGAGGTGTTTTTTCAGTGTGAATGAAATTATAATTAATGTCTCATTATCGGCCTCAGTGGCGTCGTGGTTAAGCAATTGGACTACAGGCTGGTAGGTACAGGGTTCGCAGCCCGGTATCGGCTCCATCCCAAAGCGAGTTCTTAAGGGCTCAATGGGTAGGTGTAATGCCACTACACCCTCTTCTCTCTCACTAACCACTAACCAACTAACAACGAACCCACTGTCCTGGACAGACAGACAAGACAGCTGAACAGTGTGCCCAGAACAGCGTGCTTGAACCTTTATTGTACATAAGCACGAAATCAAGTTGAAATGATAATGGATCTCTGTCTTTGGTATCATAAATATTCATCTGTATTTTTAAAATAAAGAAACATTGTCATTTGAGGTGTTTTTAGTTTGAATGAAATTATAATTAATGCCTTATTACCGGCCTCGATGGCGTCGTGGTTAAGCCATCGGACTACAGACTGGTAGGTACAGGGTTCCTAGCCCGGTACTGGCTCCCACCCAGCGCGAGTTTTAACGACTCATTGGATAGGTGTAAAGCCACTACACCCTCTTCTCTCCTGACTAACCACTAACCAACTAACAACTAACCCCCTGTCCTGGACAGACAGCCCAGATAGCTGAGGTGTGTACCCAGGACAGCGTGCTTGACATAAGTTGAAATGAAATAAAATAAATGTCTTATTTATAAACAGGACTCATTTAAAATATTTTCACATAAATTAATATACATCGTTTGTACCTAATATTCCGAAACTATTATTTTTTGGTACCTTTTTAACAGTCTACACACTCATACAGTTCCTGCATGTTGTCGGGTATATGACATTTATTATATACATAGCAATGGAATATATAGATCTACAGAAACAATAAAAGTGATATTCAGTGAAAAGTCATATTTTCACTTATTTTATTTACAATGAAAATAAAGAAATCATATTTATATTTTTTTGTGAACATTCATGAATCAGTTATCTCCCTTGTACATTTGTACGACTTTTAAGTTTGATGATTACCAATGCATCTGGTCGTATTTGAAAACTACATTAATTTAATTTAATTAATTTAAACAATTGTACCCATAAAGAATAGACATGAAGTGCAATTACGATAAAACATATTTAAAACTGATTGAATACGGAGCTAAATAATAATGACACAATGTCCTGTCGTTCAGTGTAAGTTTTTAAACTTGCCGTTCGAGTCATTTTGTTTTTGTGGGGGTTTCGGGAGGATCGTTTTGTCAGGTATGTATGCACAGCAGTATTATTAATTAACTATTAATTTAATAAATAAATAAAGATACTTTTTATTCGTATTTATTTTTGAAGTTCCATTATCAAGTAAATTTTCAATAAAAGTTCAACAGGAAGAAATATATCATGGCGTTACGTGTTTTCGACAGGAGCAGCGAAAGATATTAACAAAAAAAAAAAAAAAAAAAAAAAAAGAAAAAAAGACCCAGATATATTGTCAAAAACTAGTAAAAATGTATATAATAAATAAACCATTTTATGATGTTTTTTCGAATACGATTTTATGTCAACGAGTGATGTGTGAAAACCATATTTCCACACATCACTCGTTGACATAAAACTCGTATTGGAAAACACCCATGAAGTAGCCTCTATATATTTATGGAAACCTTTAAAAGATTAAATTTGGATAAATTTCACCAAAAGATGGGGCTGGTAGGAGTAGAAAGGCAAATTCAATAATAATAACATCCCCCCCCCCCCCCCCACCCCACCCCCCACCCCCCCCCCCCCCCCCCCCCCCCCCCCCCCCCCCACACACACACACATATTTGAACAACTTAATTGCAGTCCTCAAGTTCTAGGACACGACATTTCAGCAGCAAGAGATAGAACGGTTAAGCGTCTTCCCAGTTTGTATTTGTGTTTATACCACGACGACAGAGTCTGACATATATTAACATCGGTTATCTCTGTTCATTGGTTTTCAGAATGTGCAGTTACTGGGCTGAATAAAGAAGAAATTCCAAAACACCTGAAGTTCACTGTTTCAAATAAAACAGATTTCAACAATATACTTTTGCATCGATTGTTCTGTTTTGTGAATAAATAAGGACTCGGGTTTTTCCCGTCCGAACCAATGCTGCACTACTTCAACATCAAAGGCATCGTGGTGTGTACTGTCCTATCTATCGGAAATTCATATTATAAAAAATAATAAAGATCCCTAGGAGTAGCCTATGTGGCTGCAGCGGGTTTCCCCTCTTTCTTTCTATTGACCAATATTTCGATTTATTAATCATCGGCTATTGTCAAACATTTGTTACTTTGTGCATAGTCTTAGAGGAAACCCGCTATTTTTTTTCAATCAGCAGCAAGGTATCTTTTATATGCATTTCCCCCAGAAGCTTCATCTCAGCAATTAGACTTTGCCTTGAGCAAGCATGAACCGTGTCCCCCACAGCCTGGGATATGTAGTCGCATACCCAATATAAGATGGATTCAACTGTGGTGGAGATATGAGATCACCTACCCCTTTCTTGGTGGATGTTCCCTGAACTGGGTTCTCGTATATCTTGGTTGACACTGAACCCCAGAGGTGTTCCTTTTAGTCAGTTTGCTGTCCAACCCATATACCGTGGGTTCCTCAAGCGATATGCCGAGAGCGATACCAAAACCATTCCAACACCAATCCCAAAGTTCAAAAAAACATTTTACACAATTAAAAAATTCAAGATGTATGCCGGATCACAATGTTTAATAAAGACCAAACTGTACCCTAACTGCAAATTAAGTGTTCAAAATTCAAATGGCTCAAAGTTTATATTCAACTAATCCATGTTGATATTTGAATACATTATATTTCGTTTTAGTTATGCTCTTTTTTAATTATTATTAAGCTGATGAACAAATCAACCACTCGCAATTGATTCCGAAAACATTTGACATATATAATTATTGTTTTTATTTATTCAGATTGTAATACAAATATTTTGATATTTAATTATTTGAGATACTGAAATGATTTTGTTTTTAAATCGGGCTCCAGCATCATGAAATCATTTCAATTTACCATTTGTGAAATGCAACATGGCGACTACATAAACAAACGTTATTTACTAACATTTTAATTAAGAAAGCTACATTGGCATATTTATACATCACATATGTTAAAATATGTATATAGCAGTTTGAGTTCTGATTTGAGAGCATTTAGAACTCGAGATTTTGACAAAAAAAAACAACAACAACCAAAAAACGTATCGTAAATGGTGGCCAACTTAAAATCAAGCTATTATTTAAGTTAACATATTACATCACAGATTATGGAAATAGCGGTTTGAATGTTTGGTTTTAGAACATTTATATCTCAGTGTATTAACAGAAATGTCTTATAAATGGCGGCCATCTTGAAGTCAAGATAATCTTGTAAGAGTTGAGTGCCGTGTTGGTATATGTATTAGTCACACCAGAGTAGCAGTTCCATGCACCTCAAGACGTCCTTTTATCTTTTTTCCCCAAAGAAAGCAGACGTTATGTCATATTGTAAGACGTCATATATACAATAGTGCCTACTTCCTTGAATACCTTTATCTTACTCATCTCTTCTAAATTATGTGTTGTTACTCATAATGTATGTATCCCATACATTGTCTTTTTGAATGTTCTATGTTATATGAAAGAAATACACGGTCGCCATACTCATAAAATGTCAGGTATTTGGTAACCAGGTAGGTCTAAGTGGTATGATTTGTTTCGTGATCGTTCACCACCCAGATAGCAGACTGCCGTGAAGTAAATGATCATTATATCTAGTATCACTGTTATTCTTCGATGACCCAATCGTTCAATGTCACCATGTGACCATGAGAACGCAGACACTAGACTTTTAATTCATGTGCCTTCCTTAGAAATGAATATTATACTATAGGTAGTCGCAGCATAGATTAACTTGATTGCAAATTATAATATATAAAGGCATATATCACTTAAGATGCTTCGCTGATTCCATACTTCAATGCATATGAATTGCGTTTCTACTTAATATCCGACTTCTCACAAACGCACAGTGCAGTGCGCTCCGATGAGGCATTTATGCATGCACATCAAGTCCTACATCCAATCAGACTCTTGTAAGCATGTTTAACTAATTCACCGCAGGTTCTCATCTCATAGGCAGTGTCCCACACAAGAACTCAGCATTGGCTATCTTTACCAAAAGTCCTCCCCTATCCCTCTGGAGTGCGTGCATTTTGTTCATGTTGTTCATTGGTTGACCACATCCCAGCTTGGTAGGCAACACGATTTTGCGTTCTGCTGTGGGGCATTCTGGGTGGGTGAAATAGTTTATATTGTCTTCTTCTTCATCTTCTTCTTCTGACAGTACAACACCTTCCTTGTTTCGCCAACACATACCAGGTCACTAGTCTTAGAATAGGTCCCAATAGCGGAAGTGTAGACACCTGCATCGAGGCAGTCTACGATAGCATTTGTGATGCAAAATGTTCATGATTGTTCGTGGGATCACGGAAAAAAACCCATGTAATGAATGTGCCGATCATGTCTCCGTTTCAAACAATATAGAACGTTCCAAAAGACACGTACCATGTGTAACATCACATCATTTTAAGAGAAAGTGGGGAAAGGGTATTCGAGCAAGCAGGCATAATGGTGTATAATATGACGTCTTGGATAAAGAAAAACCTCTGGCACTGCCTCCGTTCCACAACTTAACAGGATGTGACACTACCTCTGCTTTCACCGGAAAGGGTAAAAAGACAGCTTAAAACAACTGCTACCCTGTGGCCTAATTTACAAAGCTCTCTTAGGTTCTGCTAGAAAACATAGCATCCTCTTTGCAAGTATTTTTCCATTGCACTGAGAGATCGCAAAGTTGCGAGAGTTTATTGAATTAGGCCCGAGGTATGTAACTTTTGCATTTACTCCCCACTTCTAGCTAATAAGACAGTAACTCACAGTTATCTTGTACAATAAGGCCAGCGACGTGGAACATGTTGACGAAGCAAGGCAATTGTTGTACTACCAGAATTAGATTACATTAGAAACCATTCCATCCACCGAATACGCCCTGCTGCTAGTGTTGGAAATCGGTTGGAATTCAATAATCGATTATCAGTTATACTCGGTTATTACCAGCCAATCAACTTTAAATTACACAACTGATTAAAATTATAAGAACATAATAAATGATTTGCACCTTTCGTCATGCTCACTGAAATACACCCAACAACCCGCCAATCTACCTTTAGTAACTAATTAATAAATCTTTTGTTTTGTATGCAGACATGAACACAAACCCCAGCATATTTACATCAATTACATCATTTAGACTAGATAAATCATTACAGTTAACATTTCCCAACACAATCGATTCTAGACTTTTATTAATTGATCATAACATCGGAAGAGCCAATCCGATAAACTTTCGATTATAATCGATTATTGGAACATCACTACCTAGAAACTGCATCACTCAAAACGGGTTACCTATCAAGCTAACACTATGTTCCACAAGTGTAAAAAACATGCACCCAGTCCAGAGAGACGGTAAGTATCTTTGATAAAGACGGCCAGTTTACGTTCTTTTTTTTGAGTACACTAACGTTGGCTTCCAACGACTGTGCTGAATTGGTTAAATGTTGTTAGTGAGTGGATGTGGCACTATATGGGTATGTAAATAGGTCCCATTGAAATGCACTTAAAACTGTATTTGTTACTGTGAGAAGTTAATTATTCAATAGAAACGTCTTGCTTGAACATAATGATACCAAGCAAAACGATGGTATAACTCACAATTGACATTGCGTCTTTTTATAAAATAATTTGACTGTATATTTTGTTACTTTTATGAAAAATCCATCTAGTCATAATTTGTTTGATATAACTGCATTAATTACCTCAAAACTGAAAGTGAGTATAGCTGAGATATTGGTACTAATAGCTATTGTATGGCGGCCATCTTGGAAATCCACTATTACCACCATAATGTATTTTGGACACGTTATCCCTATTAAAAGTTAAAAACTTAGTCAATAGACAAACATTTTCCACATTTTAATTAGAACAGAATGGCAGAAAAGCAAACGATGGTAAGACTCACAATAGTCATTGCAGCATTGTTCCTCAATATGGCGGGGCGTAGTCCAGTGGTAAAGCGAACGCCTGATGCGCGGTCGGTCAAGGATCGATCCCCATTGGGATATTTCTCGTTCCAGCCAGTGCACCACGACTGGTATATCACAGGCCGTGGTATGTGCTATCCTGTCTGTGGGATGGTGCATATAAAAGATCCCTTGCTACTGATGGACACATGTAGCAGGTTTCCTTTCTATGACCGTGTCAAAATTACCATATGTTTCACATCCAATAGCCGATGATTATTAAATAAATGTGCTCTAGTGGTGTCGTTAAACAAAACAAACGTTTTTTGTTCCTCAATAAGTTGTCTATATATTTCATTTCTTTTATAAAAAAAAAAAAAACCATCTAGTAATATTGTGAATGATATAACTACATGTATTAGAACATTCGGACATGATTGACTAATGTTCTTTCAAGGTTTTTTCATGATTTTTCGTTAGCCCTAGTACTCTGACAGTAATAGAGCTGGACGGACATTAGGACAGTTATCGCTCTCTAAAAGTGTGATAACTGTCCAGATGTCCGTCTAGCTCTCTTACCGTCAGAGTACTCAGGCTGACCTTGTGTGTGAAACATTTCAAATCAGAATATATCTTTTTAATGATAGAATAAGAAAAAAAAGATAACTGTTTATTCTTCTAATTAATTAATTAATTAATTAATTAATTAATTAATTAATTGATTAATTATTTAATTTATTTATGTTGGTTAACTACAAATAATAAATTGGTTAACTACAAATATCAAGTATTATATCTACAGTATGATAATACAGGGAACAAAATTAAATATAAATAGCGTTAAAAATATGTTAAAAACTAAATTTGATATGGACAAATATATTCTTTTTAAAAATTGTAGCTTGTCTGCAAATGATTTCGTCCAAAG
>NC_054702.1:53348127-53374033 GCF_016097555.1 Gigantopelta aegis
TAGCAATACATTTTAAAAAAACCTATTGTTTTCTTGATGACTCTGTGGACACATATATAATATATATTATACTTGGGTAATATTATATATTATATATATTATATATCTATATATATATATATATATATAATCATATATATATATATGTCTGTGTGTGTGTGGGGTGGGTGTGTGTGTGGTGGGTGGTGTGTATGTGTGTGTGTTTGGTTGTTGTGTTGTGTTGTGTCGTTGTCGTGTCGTATCGTGTCGTGTTGTGTTTTGTTGTTTTATTTCGTGTTTGTTTTTTGTTTTTTTGTTTTTTTTGGGGGGGGGGTGGTGTTTTGTTTCTGGTTAGCGTTTCTGAGGGGCGAGATAAAATATATAATAGAAAGAGATATTGATATGCATGTAGGTATATACAGATATATAGGTTCCCTATTATGGGTGAGCGCTGGGGTAATATATTTTCATATATAAGGTGTAATAAACTGCCCTTTTATTATGATTACGTTGCTTGGAGGCATATGTTACGATCCACCAGTACTTCACACTTATTATATGCAATAATTAATGACTCTGTAATAATTAATGAGTATGTGTATATCCAATTCCCTCTCGCGTAGCATAGCTCTTTAACACCAGAAATGTTTAAAAGTAGCAGCAGCATCACTAAAAATATCGTTACTTTGATTAGGTAAAGGTAAATGTTACTCTTTTCCATATAAATATTATTATCTAGATTGAACAGTTTTGCTTTCACTACGTGTACTATATTTGTATTGTGTTCAAACTCAATGGGTGTCCTATATTGATGTTATATAACTCTTATCTTTGTTGCTGAACAAAGGAGAATGCTGGTAAACTTTGCCCAAAATGACATTCAATTCTCTCTCTCTCTCTCTCTCTCTCTCTCTCTCGCTCTCTCTCCTCTCTCTCTCTCCTCTCTCTCTCTCTCTCCTTTCCTCTCTTCTCTCTCGTCTCTCTCTCTCTCTCTCTCTCTCTCTCTCGTCTCAGGCTTCGTAAAATTCGGCCGATATTCTTTTCGTTTAAAGCCGCTTATAAAATCATGTTGATAGTATGTACGTGTACCCAGTAGTATGTGATATTTACAGACATGTTGATAGTGTGTACGTGTACCCAGTAGTATGTGATATTTACAGACATGTTGATAGTATGTACGAGTTCCAAGTAGTATGTGATATTTACAGACTACGAAGATGAGAATCTTGGTTGTTCTGTTACTGTTCACGTTTGTGGCCTTCCAAGAATGTGACGCTTGGTGGAGACGGGGAAGGAGTCGCAGCCCATCTCAGCCATCAAGTCCAGATTCACTCCCATGTAAGCAACATTACCAGCAGTATACAATAAATACATTTCTTACACACCCTTTGCTGATAACCCCATTCGTTAATTTTTTATAACACATACTTGTTTACACATGTACGTGTGTTAACAATTTCAATACATACGACTGGCTACTTCTAGGTGACGACCAGGTCACCAAAGCCATACATCCAATGAAAAAACAGCACGATGGAAATCGATTACACTGTGACGTATAGTTAACCTGACAATCATTTGTCTGTGACGTGTAAGTGCAAGGGCTGTAAATAACTTTCAGTCGAAAAAAAAATTACAACTCGTTGTTTGAAAACGTATCAAACACGCTTTTGCTCGTTAGATACATTTTAAATCAACAAGTTGTAAGATAAATGATATCTAATAACCACTCATGTTTTATTCTCTTTGTGTGTGTGTGTGTGTATATATATATATATATATATATATATATATATATATATATATATATATATTGATGTATGAATATCTATATATTGTATGTGTATCGAGGCTGACTGTTACATACATAGATATTAACGCACTGGCGCAGTGGATAATTAAATCCTTTCTGGCCTCACAAATTGTCCCATGCCGTTGCTGGGACTCGAGAACCTGTGGCACCGTGTCGCCCGCAAATTGTAGACTAACCACGATGCGTTCTGAGCTATCAGGGAACGTCATATCTGATAGCGTCACTTTTTATTGGAATTTTGCCTTACAGATCGTTATTGTTTACCAAACAAATAATAATTCAAAATTAATATTATGTCATTAAAGTGTCAGGGACTAGGAGGCCGTGAGAAACGAAGCGATGTACTTAACTATTTAAAATGTAAACATTTTGATATTTATTGCATCCAAGATACACATTGCTTGTGTATGTCAACAGTGAAAATCTCAATAGTAGTACATTATAGGCATGTGCTGGGTGTGGTTAAATAAGACCCAAATGACCATTAAAAATTCTTCAAACATTATATCTGTCTGTATGTATGTGTGTTTGTCGGTCCCTCCCTCTCTCTCTCTCTCTCTCTCTCTCTCTCTCTCTCTCTCTCTCTCTCTCTCTCTTTCTCTCTCTCTCTGTCTCTCTCTCTCTCTCTCTCTCTCTCTCTCTCTCTCTCTCTCTCTCTCTCTCTCTCTCTCTCTCTCTCTCTCTCTCTCTCTCTCTCTCTCTCTCTCTCTCTCACATCCACTCTTATATCTCGTTAACTCTCTTCTATCCGTTTTTCTGTCTGTCTCTTTAAAAAGGTTATTGTGAATTTAAATGTGAGCTTTTCTAAATATGTAGATTGGCTGCATTGTGAATTTAAATGTGAGCTTTTCTAAATATGATTGGCTGCTTTGTGGGTAAACAATTTTAGTATTTTCACACTACAAGACCTCGTGTTCTTGTTCAGAGTGTTAGACTACCTCATTCTTTGGAGGTTGTTTAGAAGTTTTTATTGAATAATATTTTCAGTATGAAAAAAGGATGTTGAAAATGTGTGCATTAGATTTGCTGTGTCTCTGTAATTTGAGTCAATGCATTTGTCATTCCATGTATGCGCGTCCACTGTTGTGTAGTGTGATATTAATTTCCTTTTGTCATCTCTGGAAAGTCCGGTTTGTCACAATATTTAATTGATGCATCTGTTGCCGGTGACCGATGAACGTTATTCACTAATAGGTTACCATGCCTTGCCAGATCGACAGAGCACGTTTCAATGCCCCCCCCCCCCCCCCCCCTCCCCCCAAGTCCGTGCGCACCACCAACATATTAATTTGTTATTTTCCTAATAGCAGACTCTCGGTGTTGAGAAATCCAGGAGAGTGAAAATAGTATCTGTCAAAAGTGAAAATCTCAATAGTAAACATTATAGACATGTGCTGGGTGTGGTTAAATAAGACCACAATGCCCATTAAAAAGTCTTCAAACATTATATCTGTCTGTATGTATGTGGTGTGTGTGTGTGTGTGTGTGTATGTCTGCACCCCCCCATCTCTGTCTCTCTCTCTGTCTCTCTCTCTCTCTCTCTCTCTCTCTCTCTCTCTCTCTCTGTCTCTCTCTCTCTATGTCTCTCTTTTTACTGTTTTTCTCTCTGTCTCTCTCTGTCTCTCTCTCTGTGTCTCTCTGTCTATGTCTTTCTCTCTTTCTTTCTGTTTTTCTCTCGGTCTCTCTCTGTCTCTCTGTCTCTCTGTCTCTGTGTCTCTCTGTCTATGTCTCTCTCTCTTTTACTGTTTTTACTCTCTGTCTGTCTCTCTGTCTGTCTCTGTCTCTCTCTCTCTCCCTCCCCTCTCTCTCTCTCTCTCTCTCTCTCTCTCTCTCTCTCTCTCTGTCTCTCTATTGTCTATCTCTCTCTATCTATCTCTCTCTCTTCTATATTTTTCTCTCTCTCTGTCTCTTCTCTCAATGTCTCTCTCTCTCTCTTTTACTCTCTCACCTGTCTCTCTGTATGTCTGTCTCCCTCTCTGTCTGTCTCTGTCTCTCTCTCTCTCCCTCCCCACTCTCTCTCTCTCTCTCTCTCTCTCTCTCTCTCTCTCTCTCTCTCTCTCTCTCTCTCTCTCTCTCTCTCTCTCTCTCTCTCTCTCTCTCTCTTTCAAGTCTCTCTCTTGTAGCTCTCTCTCTCAATTCTCTATCTATGTGTGGCTAATAATAAATATTGTATATATATATATATATATAATATATATTGTAATATATATATATATATATATATATATATATGTATTTATATATTATTATTATTATTATTATTTTAATTATTTATCCATTCATTCATTCATTCGTTCTGGATGCAGATGTTAGACAGAACAGGACTTCACACTCATTGTGTGTAATAACTACTTATTATATATCCGCTTCACACTCACGTATCACGCCTTTGTAACACCAACTATCTTTAAAAGTAGCAGCACCACTTGGAAAATATCGTACTATCCAGTGAAGACTACACAAAGGTAAGTACTCTTTCTCTCTTTATATAGTTATCAGCATTGCTTTGAAAATCACTGTGTTTTTATTGTATTGAAATGGAATGACAAACTAGAGAACTGATACAAATATCAATAAAATTTAGAATAAGTCATTATTATACATCTATATAATCTATTCCAATCAAATCGGTTCAATTGTTACCGATCCTGTACCCCAAAATCTCCAAAAAGTGTTGTTGGACGTTCCATATTGGATGGTAAAAGCTCTATTGGATGCGCGTGCTCATTACCAAAGCAAAGGAACATCACTCTCATTTGTTTTCGTTTGTCCTTGATTTAACACTGCCTGAGCTACTGAGTCGCAGTGTTATCCGATGAAACAATACAGAAATTTCTTGATTTTCTTGTTGTCTTAATTATATTTGATAATTAGTGGTCCAATACGGATTTCCACCAGAATGTGAACTCATGCAATAAAATCCCATATAGTAAACAAAATTGTATAATAACCTTATAGGTAGTACTAAACCAAATAACTTCCGGCTGGGTCAAAGTGCGAGGTGCACCGAACTTTTGATAGAGAAGTGAACACCACAAGTCCTGTGATTGGTTATAAATGTGAGTGTGTTGGTTGTAAAAAATAATAGTTTCATCTGGGTAAAAAAAAATTGCAATTTTATTTCATCTGGTACCAATGTGTCAAGTAGCCTTGTGCTTGAAACATGTATGGGGTACCTGTAAAAAAAAGTACTCGAATTTTGTGCGAAACAAGGGTAGTCATAGACGCAACCCGTTATCTCAGAAACGAGCAGCTTGACCCCCATTTTTTTCTGATTCACTTTAAGTGTAAGGGGTGGTAGTATTTATATCCGTGGCGTTTATGTCGGTTGATACGTTGCAGGTAGGAGTTTTAGCCACATATGTTACTATTGTCGTCTATGGGATTTGATTTGGTAGTATACACCCTATAGTATCATGTAAATATTGTAATGCAAGTTCTGGATGGAATCGAAATGATTCTAACACATTTCGTGGTCCAAATATATATTTTGTAATTGCGTTAAGATGAGTACACTTCAGCAAAATGTGGCGTACCGTCAGAGTACACTGACAGTGGTCACACTGAGGAGGAGGATCCCTCTTCAAGAAAAATGAATGGATCAAATAGATATGACCGATGCGAGCACGACAAAAGGCTATTTCATCCTTCCTGCACTGCCTATAGGAGGACTGCCACTCTCCCAAGACTGGATTGATAGTATGAAGCTACCGTACCGTCCCAATTGTTTTTCCAAGTCGAAAAGATAAATTGGTTAATACCATGTTTAAAAATTAGTATAGGGCACACCAACCTTTGCATGAGGGAAATCCAAAGCAGACTTGGCAGCAGAATCTGCCTTTTCATTACCCCTGATGCGGACCGGCCTCGGTGGTACGTGGTTAGGCCATCCGTCAACAGGCTGGTAGGTACTGGGTTCGGATCCCAGTTGAGGCATGGGATTTTTAATCCAGATGCCGACTCCAAACCCTGAGTGAGTGCTCCGCAAGGCTCAATGGGTAGGTATAAACCACTTGCACCGACCAGTGATCCATAACTAGTTCAACAAAAGCCATGGTTTGTGATATCCTGCCTGTGGGAAGCGCAAATAAAAGATCCATTGCTGCTAATCGGAATGAGTAGCCCATGAAGTGGCGACAGCGGGTTTCCTCTCAAAATCTGTGTGGTCTTTAACCATATGTCTGATGCCATATAACAGTAAATAAATGTGTTGAGTGCGTCGTTAAATAAAACATTTATTTTACCCCTGATGCGAAGATGGCTGGGCACCCAACAAAATACAATATATTTATTGGCAATGGACAAAAAGACAGACGTTCGTATCACCATTTCAATTAAAGGGACATTCCTAAGTTTGCTGCAATGTTTTAAGATGTTATCGAGTAATAAAATATTTCTACGATTAAACTTACATATTAAATATATTTTCTTGTTTAGAATATTAGTGGCTGTATTATATAAAAACAAATAGTGATTTTCCACTTCACAGACCGCCTACGTTTTGCAAATGAAATGTCACATGACTTGTACCATGTGGTCTAAACGACCCGAACTGAACCGTTTTCGCCAATGTTCCGTTGACACACCAGAATCCAAAACCGTACTGACCCGTACGCGTGCTGCTCAATCCACATACGTATGCGACTTTAGACCAGCACGGATTGAAACTGTCCTATCTGGATGAAAATGGATCAATCCGTTTGGTGTGTCAACGGCATTACATAAAAATAAACTAGTGCATGTCGATTCTTTTTTCTTTTCTTTTTCTTTTTTTTTTTTTGTTGGGATATTTTGGGAGGGTGGGTTCAGAATGCTGGACAACTTTCAATGTAAAGTTGCTATTGACATGTTTTTGTTTGACGACTGCTGATGCATATGTCAATATTCAATAAATGTAGTGCCGTGACCTCGATTAAATATCACATATTTCTATTACACGTGATATGCTAGCTATATAGAGGATACTCCCCGGGTGTCTTGTGATATCATAATTTATCAGCACGAGTTGATAAATGTATCAAATCCGAGAATTCTTTTATCAACGAGAAAGTTTGTGAAAATACCGATAGACGCAACTCATTCCAACTTTGACGCAGAGTAGGGGCTTGACACGTGGCTCGCTGTAATGGCCGTGACCCAGATAAGATGGATGATATTTGTCGGTGCTTATCCTCATTTATGTGAGAGTAGTTGTTAATACTGCTAATATTTTTTTGTGACCGCTGATTTATTGTATTTCTGTTGCTGGAATATTGGAATCTATTAGTGTCTGAACAAGGTGTTTGCGAGCACTATGATTAGTGAGTTTTTTGTGGGAAGACAAGTTTGCCGCCACTGCCATACGCTTCATGATCGATTCAAGTTTTTGGTACGCCAACCGAACTACGTTTAAACCACTGTGTACCCGGTAGAGGATTTTTTTTTATTATTGTACAAGACATATAGAATGGAGTTTCAGGGAAACAATAATCAACTGGTCGTAAAGACTTGTACGGTTTGTATACTGCAAAAGGACAACGTGCGAGATTTATAGTCGTTGTGGATTTATCCCGGTGCGAGTTTTGCTTTGGCGGTCGTTAAATTCAAGATACTCCATGCCATTGGTATCTGTTTTTAATTCAAATGTCTCCCCAGCCCATGTTTCTGTGTTCATGTGAACCCCTCAAACCACAATGTATTCACAATAGCGTCAGGCGTAGAAGAACCGAGTTAACCAGCCTCATACAATTTGTCGACTTCGGAAACCGATATCGTCTGCGATCGGTTTGGTAAATTTCCATTCCCCTTTTGTTTAAGCTCTACTTGTTTTGCCATCAATACTTGTCGAGCTTTGCTAAATTCAATGCTACGGTTGAGTGAATATCCGCAATTGTGTCTTAGTAGGTGTCTGTCTATGGAACTGAAAAAAAAAAAATCTTATTGCATTCGGTTCGAATTCATCTCCGTTCTTTTTGCGTATGGTCAGAAAGAATTTACACGCCAAAATAGTCAGCTCCTTAGGTGGAATATCATGTATATTTCTGGTTTCATTTTGCGTTTGCAGATATTCTTGAAATGTTTTTATTTCTCCTAACGTTTTTGCACTAACCTTAATCTGTCGCTTTGCACATGATAGATGTGATCAGTTCCATCAATTTATACAGCGTACATTCCAGTATCTATACAATTTAAAACATTTGCACACCCTAATCTGTCAATGTGTACATTATCACCATCTTCAAATACCTGAATGGCAGCCACGTTTTAGGTCAGAATATCGCAGAAGATATCGCAAATTATAGTGCCAGTGATATCTCCTACAAAGGAATTAAATGGATGATATATATGATGTGTCCGTGCGTGCGTGTGTGCGTGTGCGTGCGTGTATCTCTCTCTACCTATATATCTCATAATCTTGCATTCTCTTTTTCTTTCACATTGTGTAGTTTTCAGATTCACTATATTTTAGCTTGTGTTGTAAATGTCTAGGGAATAAATTTTGGATTATATAACTGATGTTCCTGACTCAAACAATAATATCAAATAAACCGATTAAAGCAAGACAGATTATGATATCGCCGTATAAACAATGATTCGCATCAAGATTTAAGAATGCGTGTTCTAGTATTATATGTATTGCTCTACCTCTTTGGACAGAATAATGCCGTGGTATGTACTGTGCTCTCTATGGGAAAGTCCATTTAGGTTACGAACCCACTATCTACCAGCTGCAATCCGTAGGCCTTGACTGCGTCGTAAAGAAGAGTTGCCTAGCAGTATGGATTTGTCCATAGTCAAGGCCAATCTGTCTAGAATCGGGAAGTTGATGAGTTGAAAAACTCAACTATTGTGTTGTTGTGTCTAACAGTACTGTACATAGTTAAGGTAGGGATTACACATTCGGAACAATCGTCACATTGATAGATTAGACAACTGAGTCGATGGATTCCAGTCAACGGCTGTCTTGATCTTTAAAAATACTGAAATATTTGACTGAAATGCACAAAAAAATACAACAATGCGTCAATATTTAACAGCTATTTATGATTAACAGAAAACAAATCAATATGTATTTGAACTCTCCACCCCAAACCTCCTCTCCTCTAACCCCCCCCCCCCCCCCCCCCCCCAAAAAAAAAAAAAAAAAACCCAAAGAAAACAATCAAAAACAACATGCACACACAAAGTAAATATCCGAAAACCCCCACCCCCAAAACCCAAACAAACAACGCATTACATTGCTATAGTGCCATGGCGTCATATATATTTTTTGTTATTCCACTGGCCCCTTTCCTTTCTCTCCTTTGAATTCCATCTCACATTGTTTCCCCGATCTGGCAACTGCTTCAATCTTTCAATTTCTTTCAATGTCCGCCTCTACATCCCCGTCCTTGTCTATGCTCCTCATCTACCGGCGGTCGTTAGTTAGTGCCGTGGGTCAGACCAGCTTTATTAGTGGCAGAGAATGAGGATGTCGGGTGGGTGCAGGGAAGTACACAGATACTGCACCCGTGGAGGAAGCTGAAACAGGTAGGTTATGGTGTGGACAGCTCAGAAGACAGAGTTGGGGCAAATTGACAGACAATTTCGAAACAGATTGAAATTATGAGAGAAAATATAAAGTTTATTTCTAATGAGCATGATAGGCACAGGGTGACAGATGAGCCAGCGTTGACGGGATTTGAACCTCTGGCGTCAGCTTGATTGCCAAGCAGCCTATCCATTAGACCACGGTGCTCACTCCATGACGTCATGTGCATTGATGATCGATGAAATTGCGGTATGGTCTATATCCAAGAACGTTTGTATCTTACGATCACAATATATATATATATATATATATATATATATATATATATATATATATATATATATATATATATTGTAATGGACCCTACTAGTGTGTCCATTAATTATTATGTGTTTATTGTAATGTACAAAATCACGTGATCAAAACGTTAATGGCAAACAGCTGATTTTGACACTAGCTGAGAGAAAATTTATTTTACTTAATAAGACAATATTTCGATGAACTCTAAATAGCCTAGAATTATATTGTTTCCCATAGTTAATGTTATTTTTGGAGTTTAAAATATTTCTATTGATGTGTTTATTCGCAGACGAATTCATCGATGTCTGCCATATTGACTTCACCGGTGTTGTTGCCACAGGGGTCGAAAATACAACACGTGTTAAAAATAAATTAATTTGTTAACTTTAAAACGTTGTAAAATGGTGTTAGATGACAAAGCTATTTGTTTATAATGTGTACAGAATTACTCTGATATGCTGTACGAGTTTACTGGTGATTTTTATAGGACTTCGTTGTCTATTTTTATAGCACAGCTTTTGAATACATTACCACAAAATAATGGGGCATGGATTTACGTCGGCTTATATTGTAAAATTAATTGTTGTATAATATTAAGTATTGCTGTGCCCCACTAATTCCGTTTGGGGCAGAGTTTGCCCCTTTATATTTACTATATGAAAAATAAACAAAAACAATAGACGTAAATGTTCGAAGCAAGTGGAATGGCCGACTCGGAAGTTTGTCCTGTAAATTGTACAGCTAATACGTACTTGATTTTGGGGCAGTAAAGTGCAAATACATACTGAATAATAGTAGTTTCTAAATCCGTTGGGGGGCACACATTATGTATATGGTTATTTAGCATTTTCCTTTGTGAAATAGATCCGATCTGGGGTATCGTCAAGCCAAATTACGTAACGCAACTGGTTAGATGAAAGTATAAAAAGCGCGTTTGTTTATCACTTTGCATTTCGGTGTTAAAGTCATAACATCTAAAATAATAAGAAGAACAAAATGGAAGATTACCGCTATGACAAATAGTTAACTATTTAAGCCTGACATTTGGAATGGAGATTGACACAGTTTACAAGCAGTTTAAAGTATTTAAACCAAATGAAATTATAATTGTGCCTGCATTCGTATTACACTGGTTTTGTTAAGTTAATAGCTCAGCTTCACTTGAATACCAAACAGGATCTAGTGGATAATGATGTTGATGTTGCTGTGTTATTTTGGCTGCTTATCTGCTGCATTAAATAAATATGAACTGATGTTTTCTACCATTCCTGACTGGTTCCTTTTGTTAGCCGAGTGTCTTACAATATATATATATATATATATATATATATATATATATATATATATATATATATATATATATATATATATTGATACCGAAATACACGAGGGTAATAATCTCTTTATCATATAATCTCAAGCTTAATACAACGTGTTTTGGTAAACTGTACGTGCAACTTTAATTCCAGTCCGCGATTACTAGATATTCAACTGGCGTAAGAATATGTGGCGCGGTGTATTGTTGAATAACGTCAAACTCGAATGACATCATTTTGGATGTCCTTACATCAAACCAAACTAGGGCTTAACGGGTTTTTTTAGTCCACGTTATATATCCGTATATTGGCAATTTGATGACTTGATACATTTCCATATTTTCGTCACTGACCAAAAATATGTTTGTTTTTTAGACGGAACTACGTTTACTCTGCTTATGTCCAGCAAAGGAATGTTCACCTGTGGCCTACTACGTAAACAATATTACAGTGCTGTCCGGTGTATCGGCGCACCTCAGCATTCAAAAATCATTTTCTATGTGAATACTGTGAAATATTTAACAAAATATGTCTCTTGCTAATGAAGCAGTGCATAATCTGAGATACACTACAAATTGTTTTATGTCTGTAGTAAATCAAATTTTAAAATTGACCAGGTAACTATATATACAAAGGAAAAAACAGAAGACATGTTTTATTCCCCGCCCGCTACTGATTCCTGTTGGGATGCATGTGCTCCCTTGCACTTGCCAGCGCGGGCGGTCCCCACTTCCACCCACCCCAACCCTTTTCCTGTCCTGAACGTAGAAGCCAACCGATGCCGGCACCAGATTCTGCGCCCAAGGACAGGCGTGTGCTACAGCAGCTTGTTCTGAATGTGCACGTAAAACCTTATGACCATGATATGTTTTATTTAACGACGCACCCCCAACACATTTTATCCACGGTTATATAGCGTCAAATATAAAGAACCATGCAGATAATAAGAGAGGAAACCCGCTTAGCAGCCAGATATGGTTTATATGTATCATCCCAAAGACAGGATAGTACATACCACGAAATTTGTGACACCAGTTATGGACTACTGATGGGAAACGATCCTAGACCGATTGCGCATGAAGCGAGCGTTTTACCAGTATATATCACCACAGGCTTAACACACACATTTTTAACAGTGATTGCTGAAGTAACTAGTAGTGGTAATAGTAGTAGTACTGGTAACATCATTGGTACTTTTAATAATATTTGCTGTAGTAGAAGTAGTAGTAGTAATAGTAGCAGCAGTAGCAGTAGTAGCAGTAGTAATTGTAGTAGTAGTAGTGGTAATAGTAATAGTAGTAGCAGTAGCAGTAGTAGCAGCAGCAGCAGCAGCAGTAGTGGTAGTGATAGTAGTAGTGGTGGTGGTGGTCGTCGTGGTAGTAGTAGTAGTAGTAATAGTAGTAGTAGTAAAATAATATAAGTAGTAGTAATATACATGTAGTAGTAGTAATATACATGTAGTAGTAGTAATATACATGTAGTAATTTTAGTACTAGTTGTAATAGCTGCAGTAATAATAGTGGTTGTAGTAGCAACAGTAGTAGTGGTAGTGGTAGTATTAGTATTACTACTAGTAGTAGAAAGTTTAGTACTACTTATTGTTGTAGTAGTAGTAGCTGCAGTACTAATAGTGGTGGTAGTAGTAGCAGCAGCAGTAGCAACAGCAGTAGTAGTAGTGGTAGTAGTAGTAACAATAGCAATAGTAGTAGTAGTAGTAGTAGTAGTAGTAGTAGTAGTAGTAGTAATATTTGTAATAGTTGTAGAAGTAGTAGTAGGATAGTAGTAAGATATCATGTGAACTCGATGTTTGATAATAAAACAAATGATACAGTGTTCCCTGTAACTTGTCTCTATGACCTCTGATCCCCATTGACGGTGATGATATCGTCTCATGGAGTGGATCAGTCGGTTATCTGCTGCCATAGGGATATTGCCTGTCCTGTTGGCCTAGGGCGGATCGCGATGAACTCTCTTGTAGCTGAACCCAAAAGTATCCATCCAGGTTCAGATGAGAGCTCAGGGTGAGCTAGGCCTCTGTGGTCGTGGTGTGTTGAAGGATGTTCTGAACGATCCTGGTCGGGTGTAGGCGCGCGGTGTCTTGCTGTAACGCTGAGCAAAGATGCCATTCCCTTGATCAGGACCAGATTCAGGTCCATTCTGCTTCACAGCATCACGCGTAGACTTGTAGGTCTACCCAGGCGCGGTTATTCGTCGCCCAGTCATCAGCAGAACGTTAACACTAGCCTCTCTCCACACTGTTGATACAGAAGCGGCTGTAGTCGGTGAACATAATGGTCTGCCATTGTCGTTAGTTCCATTTGGCACGATTGTGTGCCCACACTGCAGATGTGTCAAACGGTACATGTGGATCAGGTATCGGATTCTATTAGAGTCTTAAGTCCAGACTTTAAAACGTTTATACTCACGGGGCCTGGTGGTTCCCGGTGGTCGTTCTACTGGTGTTGTTGACGGCCTGGAAACATGTCGCAAATGTGTCCAAATCACTGTGAAAAAGGTTTCTTACTTCTTCTAAAGTTTGACGTCCTTTACACGTCTATTATTTATTACAAACAGGTGTAGATGTCGCGAGAGACCTCGACACAGACGAGGATGGATATTTGGACGAGACTGAGTTAGAGAAATACCTCGGCCAGCGAGACGTTCTCGACTTCGTGGAGGCTTTAGATCAGAACGGTAGGTATTATGTTAAGCTTGGTTCTCAAAAAATTTGTCACACGTCGCAAATGGTTGCCGTGTTTATTTTCTGTTAAGGTGGACGCTGACAGTTCTTGAGATAACGTGTAGTTAGAGGGAAATCACTGTGGTGGTCATTCACATTTTCTATAATAGTGTTTCCAATCCTGAAAGTACGTTTGTAATCTTTAGTATTCCGTTAAACATCAGTATTTTTGTGCTGTTACTATTAATTTTAAGTTGGCGTTCATTGTAATGCTGGTAAAACGTATTTAAAGTATGTTGTAGGTCAGCTGCATTTCTTGCTAATAAGGCCGCCGTATCACCTGCATTATGTCTTGTCCTGAACCATACAAATATAATTAAAATGTGTTGAGTGCGTCGTTAAATAAAACATTCCTTCCCTCCTTCCTCCTCTGAAGTTTACCCAGTATTTGTTTATGTACATAACATATTCAGTATTTAATATTATAATTAATAGGTGTTTTTCTTTACTCCAGGTGACGGGCAACTCTCCGTTGATGAGTTTAATGACAAGCAGTAATTAACCAATCAATCAATCAGGTAAATTAGACCGTTTAAAGGGACATTCCTGAGTTTGCTGCATTGTAAGATGTTTCCAGCAAGTTAGTGACGCACCGAACCGCGAGCTTGACTCTAAAATTACAGAGAAGGAAATTCTTAATGCTGTACATAAGTTAAAGACGAACAAATCCAGTGGGCTTGACAAGGTATTAAACGAATATTTTATAAATTGTATAAATGTTTTGATGCCATGTTTATTGATATTATTTAACGCTGTCTTTGATTCGGGTACATTTCCACACAGTTGGTCATTGGGATGCATTGTTCCTATTTTTAAAAAAGGCAATACAAACGACCCTGATAATTACAGAGGCATAACTTTAGTCAGTTGCTTAGGGAAATTATTTACTGCCATCCTAAATGAACGATTATTAGTTCTTGATAAAAATGAATAATGTCATAAGTGACGCTCAATTTGGTTTTAGAAAACAGTTCTCAACGATCGACGCCGCTTTCATTCTTCAATCTTTAATTGAACGAATATTGAAGAATAAAAAGCGACTGTATTGCTGCTTCGTGGACTATAGTAAAGCATTTGATTATGTCAATAGACAAAAAACTATGGTACAAAATGATTCAACTTGGTATCGATGGTAAAATGCTTAATGTTATCCGGTCACTGTATGATAATGTGAAATGCTGCGTCAAATATAACAGTATGCTATCCAACTTTTTCAGTTGTCGAAACGGACTTTTCCAAGGTGAAGTATTATCACCGATATTATTTTCCATGTTTGTAAATGACTGCGAAATGCATTTCTTATCAGATAATTGCCCCTATATCGACATCCAATCATTAAATATATTCCTACTTATGTATGCCGATGATATGGTTCTCCTAGCTGAAACACCAGAAGGCCTTCAGTCAATGCTCAATTCACTATCAAAATATACTACCAAATGGGACCTAACTGTAAATACAACTAAGACTAAGGTTGTCATTTTTAGAAATGGGGGGATCATTCGAGACAACGAAAAGTGGTTATACAAAGGTGAACAGTTAGAGGTTGTAAATGAATTCATTTATCTTGGCTTATTATTCTGTTATAACGGTAAATTTAATCGAACTCAAAAACGATTCGCTGATCAGGGAAGAAAAGCCTTGTTTTCATTATTAAACGTATGCAAAAGACATTATTTTAATATCGAAACAATGCTATCTGTTTTTGACACCTATGTTAACAGTATTCTTAGTTATGGGTCAGAGGTCTGGGGATTCCACTGTGCAAGGGATGTTGAAAATATTCATACAAAATTCTGTAAAAAACTACTTGGAGTACAACAAGGGGCCTGTAATGAATTTATATATAGTGAGTTAGGGCGTTTTCCTCTGTATATTATGAGAAAATTAAGAATTTTTAAATATTGGATTAAAATACGAAATACTGAAAATTGTATCCTTTTAGCTATATATGAGGAAATGGAACGATTAAAGGGTAACTGGGTAACACAAGTCAAACAAGAACTAAATAGGCTTGGACTAAACTATATATGGAACATACCAAATGTTGGTAACAGAGAATATAATATAATTAAGGAAAGAATTTACGATAATTTTAAACAACATTGTTTTAGTCGAATAACGACTTCACCGAAAGGTACCTTATATAAATTTTGTTTACTTGAATTCAAGCTACAAAACATATCTTAGACAACCCATACCATTAAATCACTTAAAAGAAATATCAAAGATCCGAATTAGTGCACACAAATTAAATATAGAAACCGGAAGGTATAGGAAAATTGACAGGTCCGAAAGAAAATGCACTATTTGTAACTATAATGATATAGAAGACGAATACCATTTTATCCTTATTTGCCCAGCTTTGAATGATTTGAGGAATAAGTATATAAAACAATGTTACCACAGACGTCCAAGCGTATTTAGGCTCATTGAACTATTAACAACTGAAAACAATAAAGACATCAATAACCTGGGAAAATATTTAGTTTTGGCAAATAAAGTTAGAGACGATTTACTGAAGCTTACTTAAAATATGACATCCACAAACCTGCCGTTTCATTAGCAAGTATATTAATCATATTTCATCTGGTATACATCAATATATACCTATATATTTAGAATTAGAATTATCACTATACCACGATAATGTTTATAGAGCACATATATATGTACATCCCACCACTATTACTAGTATACTATGTTAATTTTACCATTAATTCTTAAATCACTCTCCACCTGTATTTGTATATTTGTATATATACCGTAATTATATATGTATGTATTTATGCTGATAAGTTTGTTTAACTTAAGGCAAATAAAGAACTTGACTAATAAAATATTTCTACGATTAAACTTACATATGGAATATATTTTCTTGTTTAGAATATTATTGTCTGTGTATATACAATGTGTTTCTGGTCGTCTTAATATTTTTAAGAAGCCCAAACTGGATTTTGTCTTCAAATAATTTCGTACGTACGAATAAATATATTTAAGGAAATAAAATGAAATTTAACCTAATACAAATATTAGAACGATCAGAAACACGTTTAATATGCAGCCACTAATATTTTATGCAGAAAAATATATTTGATATTTTATTACAATCGTTAAAAAATTATCTGTTAGTCGATAACATCTTAAAACTTGCAGCAGAAATGTCCCTTTAAGAGGAATTAGCATGCAAGCACAAAACTAAGACTGAAATGCCTTACTATGGGAACAATTCCTGATTTTAATAAGAGGCTGTGACCATAGTAAGCGTGTTTGAACCCTCGTATTATAAACTAGTTAATACCCACCAAACAAACAAACAAACAAACATATAAACAAACAAATTGAAATGAAACTGAATCTCACCCTTTAGTATCATAAATACTTATCTGTATTTTCAAAATAAAGAAACAGACGTGTTTTTAGTCTGAATGAAATTATAATTAATGTCTTATTTATAAACATGACTCATTTTAAATATTTTCACATAAATTAATATACATATATATATAATGTACATGGTTTGTACCTATATTCCGAAATTATTATTTCGTGGTACTTTTTTGACAGTCTGCACACACACAGGTCCTGCATGTAAAGGAGTTGTCGAATATATCACATATATTTATGAAAACATTTAAAGATTTCAATGTGGATAAAATATTTTTTTCACAAAATCTATTTATTTGAAATCGATCACGTCCCACTTTTGTTTCAAGTTAAACCTGGTGCTTGAAGTTAAAAGTTTGTTTTGTTTAACGACACCACTAGAGCACATTGATTAATTAATCATCGGCTATTGGATGTCAAAAATGTGGTAATTATGACTCGTAGTCATCAGAGGAAACCCGCTACATTTTTCCTAATGCAGCAAGGGATCTTTTATATGTACTTTCCCACAGACAGGAAAGCACATACCACGGTATTTGTCTAGTTGTGGTGCACTGGTTGGGACGAGAAAAAACCCCGATCAGTTGAATAGATCCACCGAGGTGATTCGATCCTGCGATGCAAGCACCTCAAGCGAGCACTGAACCGACTGAGCTAAATCCCGCCCCTCCTGGTGCTTGAATACCGAACATCATTATATCAAAACAGTTTTCATTTCTAACAAATATATATATACACACTGACACACAATGAAAACACAAAACAGATATTTTTCAATATTTTGTTGTGATTAATGAAAAAAATATTTATTGGACTTAAAATAACAGTTTATGAGAGGAAGCCATTGATTGGTACTTTTGTCTGGGTTTTAATCCTGGTTTTGTTCTCGTTACACATACAATAGCAAAAACACACACAATGGTGTGAAATGCGTTCACTACATGCTCAGTCATGCTGCATGCAATGCACGTGAAATGCCAGTATGTGGACACATAAAAGCCAAGTAACGGTGTCATACTCCTCGTCACATTAAGAATGCCACGACTCGGAGAAGAACAAAGGGAGCGAGCGTTGGGCATGGTTCAAGGGGGGACTTCACAAAGCCAAGTTGCTAAGACCTACAGAGTCCATCCATCAACTATTGGACGACTTGTTGAACGTCATCAACAGACCGGGAGTGTCCGTGATCGACCTCGACCTGTTCAACGTCCCGTTACAACCCCACGCCAAGATCGGCAGATTCGATGACACCACCTCCGTGACCGGTTCAGAACTGCGACGATGACAGCATACAACACGATAGGTCGTCATGGAAGGCCTATCCATCCGATGACGGTCATCCGTCGACTCAGAACGGGTGGACTCAGATGCAGACGCCTGTACAACGGTAACATCATGACACCGTGTCATCGTGCTGCGAGACTACAGTTTGCTCTCCAGAATGGTAATCATCCACCAGCCTTTTACCGGAGCATTGTTTTCTCAGATGAGTCCCGTTTCTCTGTCTCCTTTGCCGATGGAAGAGCACGTGTGTACAGGAGACTCCATGAACGGTACGCTGACGGATGTGTGAGGGAACTTGATCGGTTTGGCGGCGGTTGTCTGAAGGTATGGGTGGCAATCAACTGTGATTTCAGGAGTGATCTCATCATTGTCCACGATGTCCTTACTGCCCAGCGTTATGTTGACGTTATTCTAAGACCAGTTCTTCAGCCACTTTTGCGCCGTCACTGAAGACCAGGAGGTCCCCTTCTGTTTCAACAAGACAATGCCCGTCCACATACTGCAAGAATTACCCAGGCATTCCTGCAACAAGCCGGTATTACCGTTATGAACTGGCCCGCCGTTTCACCAGATTTGAAGCCAACTGAACACATGTGGGATGAGTTAGGACGTCGTGCACGTCACCGCCAGCCACCACCGCGTAACGTCGCTAAGCTTGTACAGGTGTTGCAGGAGGAGTGGAGGAACATTCCTGTGGCTTATTTGAGATGTTTGTCCCAATCCTTTCCCCGTCGTCTTCATGCATGCTCACGAGCCAATGGTGGACACACCAGATACTGACCATGATATGGTGGGTTTGAACTTTTCGATTATGAATGCAACTCGATTACTGATAATAACTGGCCATGTTTCCATGTGAATGTATCTCATGAATACCAGTCATTAATGTCATATTACATTATCCATCAATTCATTAATAGTTACTTGCAATGAAAAGTTGTTTTTGCGGTTTCATTGTGTGTCAGTATAAATATATATATATATAATTATATATATATATATATATATATATATATATATATATATATATATATATATATATAAGCTCCTTGGCTGCCGCCATGTTTAAGACTTTTTTAATTCCTGATAATTAACCTTCAAATAATGTAACAAAAAGAAAAAGGAAATGTTTTGTGCTGTAAACAAGGTAGATAACTGTATGCTCCTTCCCAGTTAAATAAACCAATCATAGTGTTTTCCCTAGCTTCTTTTCGCATGCTGCAGCACTATGCCTCAATAGTCTAGCACCAACTTGCCTTAATCAGCACCATGTTGCCCTGATATTAAACAAGCCTTTTTCACTAATTAATTCTAAAATTGCCTTTATAAAACAAAAAAATGCATTATTAATTAATAAAATATGTCTTTTATATCTTTTGCCATTAATTTATTAAAGCAAGCACATAAATTACATTAATGTTTATTTCAATTAATTTTTGTGTATTTTTAATGAAAAACAAGTGCCCCGAAAATGGTGTTTGGTCTACCATGCCTTGCCAAATATCTAGGGAAATCACTAAACCACTTGACACGTGTGTTCCTTCATTGTACGTTCATTTACGTTCAATTACGTTTTTGGACACGCCCTCCCCCAAAACCCCCCACCCCCCGCGTTTATGAAAAACATGACCAAAAGATGGGGCTGGTAGGAGTACAAAAGCAAAATCAACAATAAAATAGTCCAACTCCCCCCCCCCCCCCCCCCCCCCCCCCCCCGCCCCAAACCTCCCAGAAAACCCCAATATATTTGAACAACTTAATTGCAGTCTTTAAGCTCTAGGATAAGACATTTCAGCAGCAGAAGATGCAAAAGTTAAGCGTAATCCCAGTTTGTATTCATGTTTATACTATGACGACAGAGTCTGACATATATTAACATCGGTTATCTCTGTTCATTATTTTTCAGAATGTGCAGTTATTAGGCTGAATAAAGAAGAAATTCCAAAACTCCTGAAGTTTAAAATAAAACAGATTTCAACAATATATTGTTGTATCGATTGTTCTGTTGTGTGAATATATAAGGACTCGGGTTTCCCCCATTCGAACCAGTGCCACACTACTTGCACATCAAAGGCATCTTGGTGTGTACTGTGCTGTCAATCAAAAATTCATATTATAAAAAATATAATATGTTCCTAGGAGTAGCCTATGTGGTTGCAACGAGTTCCTCTCTTTCTGTTGAACAAAATATTGAAATGACCATATGTTAGACACCCAGTAGTCATAAATTAAAATGTGCTGAACAAATATTTCTTTCCTTTCTTCATCACTGGAATTGAGTGATGGATAACTCATTGACTGAAGAGGTCGCTTGAGGTACGAGGGGTTGTAGGATCAACTCCAGACCCAATCATAGGACATAAAGAAACAGCAAGACTATGTGCTTTGTATTCGGTTTGTCCTCATCAATCATTTAAGCTACTGGAATAACCGGTTAATGATGGGAATTAAATAGTAAACCCATTGGTTGTAATTCGTACGTACTCTGATATAAAAATCGATATTAAAGGGACATTCCTGAGTTTGCTGCATTGTAAGATGTTTCCGACTAAAAAAATATTTCTACGAGTAAACTTACATATTAAATATATTTTCTTGTTTAGAATATCAGTGTCTGTATATTCAATGTGTTTCTGGTCGTGTTAATATTTGTAAGAAGCCCAAACTGGACTTTGTCTTCAAATAATTCCGTACGTACGAAAAAACATTATTTTAGGAAATAAGATGAAATTTAACCTAGTACAAATATTAGAACGATCATAAACACGTTTAATATACAGCCACTAATATTTTATGCAGAATAATATATTCGATGTGTAATTACAATCGTTAAAAAGTATCTATTAGTCGATAATATATTAAAAAGTGCAGCAAACTCAGGAATGTCCCTTTAAAACCCAGAGTGTTCATCATATCAAAATGGTTATTCTCTCCCTAAACCTCCACATACCATACCATAATAACAGTGACACTGATGTTTGGATTTTGGCAACACTTTTCTACCATTTACTTTTTTCTGTGGAGTGGAAAGTAGCTCTGCATCTGATTTTATGCTGTTGATAGAAAGCTATTGTAATAAATAATCGTTTGTTGAAAGGAAATGTTTTATTTAACGACGCACTCAACACATTTTATTTACAGTTATTATTTGTTGGTAGAATATAGCTAATTTGCAGTTTTCGCCAGGAGAGGTGGGACGTAGCCCAGTGGTAAAGCGCTCGCTGGATGCACGGTAGGTTTGGGATCGATCCCCGTCAGTGGGCCCATTGGGCTGTTTCTCTCTCCAGCCAGTGCACCACGACTGGTACATCAAAGGTCATGGTATGTGCTATCCTGTCTATGGGGTAGTGCATATAAAAGATCCTTTGCTGCCAATCGAAAAGAGTAGCCCATGAAGTGGCGACAGCGGGTTTCCTCCCTCAATATCTGTGTGGTCCTTAACCATATGTCCGACGCCATATAACCGTAAATACAATGTGTTGAGTGCGTCGTTAAATAAACCATTTCCTTTTCGCCAGGAGTTAAACGGCTCACAAGACCAATCCCCCATGATGTTATTACACGTGTATCAAAGGTTGTGGTATCTGTGGTCTCGTCTTTGTATGGGAAATAATACACAGTTACAATAATAAAAATGACTAGACAACTTATCACAATTGCCACGGTTCACGTCAAACAGCCGCTAATTAGAAATATGCTCCGATGTTCATTTTGTTTATTTTTATTTTACTACAACACAACTCGTGCAAACAAATTTTGCTCAGTTCTGTTTTATTTTAAATTTCTAATGTGATGAAATTGTTTCTTTAGTCAGCATAAGAGTGGTGCATTCTGAAAAAATCCACACACACGCAATGAAATAAACAAACAAATAAATAAATAAACAGATAAATAAAAATAAATAAATAAATAAATAAAATAAATTAAAATAAGTAAATAAATAAATAAATAAATAAATAAACAAACAAACAAACAAACAAATAAATAAACAGTTATCATTTCTTTTTTTCTTATTCTATCATTTTAAAGATATATTCTGATTTGAAACTTTTCACACAAAGGTTAGACCGAGTATTCTGACGGTAAGAGAGCCAGAGAGACATTAGGACAGTTATCACACTTTTCAGAGAGCGTGATAACTGTCCTAATGTCCGTCCAGCTCTATTACCGTCAGAGTACTAGGGCTAACGAAAGTCAATAATCAAGTTATAGCCCTTTCATGAAAAAAACGGCTGAAAGAACATTGGTCGGTCATATCCTGCGCGCGCGCGCGCGCGCACACACACACACACACACACACACACACACAACACACATACAAACAGACACGAAGCAGACACAACACACACACACACATACAATATATATATATATATATATATATATATATATATATATATATATATATATCGTTATATATCGTTAAAGAAAACAAATTTACTAAATAATAACCATGTGCTCACCGTATATACTAGTAGCCTGTTTGCGTCAAAAGGAAACCAATAATAAATAAATGAATAAAGTTAAAATTCATATAAAAACATGTTATTGAAGCGAAGACTAAAAGCTAGAACAGCCAATGCATGCTGCTTGACCTGCATTGTCTCTGAAGTAAAATACAATGCAGTATAAATACTATTTATACTGCATTATATTTTACTTTAAAGACAATGCAATATTTAATAGATTAATAGTAGAACTGCGCGTGCTATAATAAACTATTCTGGGAGTGGCAGTCCTCTTTAAGACGATCAAGAGGGATGAAATTTCAGTGAAGAATTTTTTTGGCAATGGTTGTACTCCTGTAGAACCAGACAGAGATCCATGGAATTATCCACTATTTTGCCAAATGCCCTGATCATGTATATACGGTTTTGTCGTTCAGATTAACTTGGATGTTACATCAATTGCCTTAAAAGGTATATTAGAAATGAAGATTTAACCTATGCAGTTTGATGGTAATGTGTAAAGAATTTTCTTTTTAATTTACACTGAACATTTCCCCCCAAAAATGAATATTTTCTGCCTCAGTAAAGTGTAATAATGCGCGCGCGTTTGTGTTGGTGTGCGTTTAATATGGATGTTGTAAGTTTCTATTTAACAGTTTACTTCTCACAGTAACAAATACAGTTTTCAGTGCATTTCAATGGGACCTATTTACATAGGTGCCACATCCACTCACTTACAACACTTAACCAATTCACTGCAGTCTTTGGAAGCCAACGTTAGTGTATTAAAAAAAGAACGTAAACTAGCAGCCTTTGTCAAAGATAATTACCATCTCTCTGGACTGGGTGCATTTGTTTTACACTTGTGGAACATAGTGATGTAGTTTCTAGGTAGTGATGTTCCAGTAATCGATTATAATAAAAACAAATTGATCGGTTTGGCCCTTTCGATATTATGATCGATTATAAAAGTCTATAATCGATTGTGTGGGAAAATGTTAACTGTAATTATTTCTCTAGTCTAGATAATACAATTGATGTAAATATGTTGGGATTTGTTTTCATGTCTACATTAGATATTAAAGGTAGATTGGCGAGTTGTAGGGTGTATTTTAGTAAGCATGACAACAGGTCCATTGTCCTTACAATTCAAATTAGTTATTATGCCCATATAATTTTAATCAATAATTGTGTAATCTAAAGTTGATTGGTTCGTGACAACCGAGTATAACTGATAATCGATTATTGAATTCCAACTGATTTTCAACACTAGCAGCAGGACATATTCGGTGGGTGGAATGGTTTCTAATGTCATCTAATTCTGGTAGTACAACAATTGCCTTGCTTCGTCAAAGTGTTCCACGTCGCTGGTCTTATTGTACAAGATAACTGTGAACTATTTTATCGGCTAGAAGTGGGGAGTAAATGCAAAAGTCACATGAGGGGCCTAATTCACTAACTCTCGCAACTTTGCGATCTCTCAGTGCAATGCAAAAATACTTGCAAAGAGGATGCTTTGTTTTCTAGCAGATCCTAAGAGAGCTTTGTGAATTAGGCCACATGGTATCAGTTGTTTTAAGCTGCCTTTGTACCCTTTCCGGTGAAAACAGAGGTAGTGTCACATCCTGTTAAGTTGTGGAACAGAGGCAGTGCCAGAGGTTTTTCTTTATCCAAGACGTCATGTTATATACCGTGATGGCTGCTTCCTGGAATACCTTTTCCTCACTTTATCTTAAACTGATGTGATGTTACACATGTTACATGTCTTTTGGAACGTCCTATATTGTATGAAACGGAGACACGATTGGCATACTCTTCACATGTTCCTTTTCGTGATCCAATGAACAATCATGAACGTTTTGCATCACAAATGCTACCGTAGACTGCCTCGAAGACAAGTAAATAATCATTGCATCTAGTGTCGTAAATTATTATTCTTAGTAGATGCAGATGCTCTACACTTGCAGCAAGGGATCTTTTATATGCACTACCCCAAAGACGAGATAGCACATACCACGGCCTTTGATGTACCAGTCGTGGTGCACTGGCTGGAGCGAGAAATAGCCCAATGGGCCCACTGACGGGGATCGATCCCA
The DNA here is from genome assembly GCF_016097555.1 of Gigantopelta aegis. Lineage (NCBI taxonomy): Eukaryota > Metazoa > Mollusca > Gastropoda > Neomphalida > Peltospiridae > Gigantopelta > Gigantopelta aegis. Next base: position 53,373,001 of record NC_054702.1, read on the forward strand.
AACCGACCGCGCATCAAGCGAGCGCTTTACCACTGGGCTACGTCCCGCCTCTCCTGGCGAAAACTGCAAATTAGCTATATTCTACCAACAAACAATAACTGTAAATAAAATGTGTTCAGCGCGTCGTTAAATAAAACATTTCCTTTCAACAAACAATTATTTATTACAATAACTTTCTATCAACAGGCTAAAATCAGACGCAGAGCTACTTTCCACTCCACAGAAAAAAGTAAATGGTAGAAAAGTGTTGCCAAAATCCAAACATCAGTGTCACTGTTATTATGGTATGGTATGTGGAGGTTTAGGGAAATAATAACCATTTTGAGATGATGAACACCCTGGGTTTTAAAGGGATATTCTTGAGTTTCCTGCACTTTTTAACATGTTATCGACTAATAGAGACTTTATAACGATTGTAATTACACATCGAATATATTTTTCTGCATAAAATATTTGTGGCTGTATATTAAACGTGTTTATGATCGTTCTAATATTTGTACTAGGTTAAATTTCATCTTATTTCCTAAAATAAAGTTTTTTCGTACGTACAAGTCCAGTTTGGGCTTCTTACACATATTAAGACGACCAGAAACACATTGAATATACAGACACTGATATTCTAAACAAGAAAATATATTTAATATGTAAGTTTACTCGTAGAAATATTTTATTAGTCGGAGACATATTACAATGCAGCAAACTCAAGAATGTCCCTTTAATATCGCTTTTTATATCAGAGTACGTACGAATTACAACCAATGGGTTTACTATTTAATTCCCATCATTAACCGGTTAGTCCAGTAGCTTAGATGATTGATGGGGACAGACCGAATAAAAAGCCCATAGTCTTGCTGTTTCTTTATGTCCTATGATTGCATTTTATGCTAATAGTAACCCAATCAGTGCTTTGAAAAAAAATATTTGATTTTAAAATGGCCGCCATCTGTAAAACGTTTTTGTTAATATACTGAGTTATAAATGTTTTAAAACCCAAAATTCAAACTGCTATTTTCATAACTTAACATATCTGTGA
>NC_054702.1:53374233-53400711 GCF_016097555.1 Gigantopelta aegis
TTGGTGCTAGACTATTGAGGCATGGTGCTGCAGCATGCTAAAAGAAGCTAGGGAAAACACTATGATTGGTTTATTTAACTGGGAAGGAGCATACAGTTATCTACCTTGTTTACAGCACAAAACATTTCCTTTTTGTTTTTGTCACATTATTTGAAGGTTAATTATCAGGAATTAAAAAAGTCTTAAACATGGCGGCAGCCAAGGAGCTTATATATATATATATATATATATATATATATATATATATATATATTATATATATATATATATATATATATATATACTGACACACAATGAAAACGCAAAAACAACTTTTCATTGCAAATAACGACAAACTATTAATGAATTGATGGATAATGTAATATGACATTAATGACTGGTATTCATGAGATACATTCACATGGAAACATGGCCAGTTATCATCAGTAATCGAGTTGCATTCGTAATCGAAAAGTTCAAACCCCCCCCCCCCCCCCCCCCCCCCCCCCCCCCCCCCCCCCCCCCCATCAAGGTCAGTATCTGGTGTGCCCATTATTGGCTCGTGAGCATGCGTGAAGACGACGGGGAAAGGATTGGGTCAAACATCTCAAATAAGCCACAGGAATGTTCCTCCACTCCTCCTGCAACGCCTGTGCAAGCTCAGCGACGTTACGCGGTGGTGGCTGGCGGTGATGTACACGACGTCCTAACTCATCCCACGTGTTCAGTTGGCTTCAAATCTGGTGAAACGGCGGGCCAGTTCATAACGGTAATACCGGCTTGTTGCAGGAATGCCTAGGTAATTCTTGCAGTATGTGGACGGGCATTGTCTTGTTGAAACAGAAGGGGACCTCCTGGTCTTCGGTGACGGCGCAAAAGTGGCTGGAGAACTGGTCTTAGAATAACGTCAACACAACGCTGGGCAGTAAGGGCATCGTGGACAATGATGACATCCATCAGACAACCGCCGCCAAACCGATCACGTTCCTTCGCACATCCGTCAGCGTACCGTTCATGGAGTCTCCTGTATACACGTGATCTTCCATCGGCAAAGGAGACAGAGAAACGGGACTCATCTGACAAAACAATGCTCCGGTAAAAGGCTGGTGGATGATTACCATTCTGGAGAGCAAACTGTAGTCTCGCAGCACGATGTCGCGGTGTCATGATGTTACCGTTGTACGGGCGTCTGCATCTGAGTCCAGCCGTTCTGAGTCGACGGATGACCGTCATCGGATGGATAGGCCTTCCATGACGTCCTATCGTGTTGCTTGCTGTCATCGTAGCAGTTCTGAACCGGTCACGGAGGTGGTGTCGTCCAATCTGCCGATCTTGGCGTGGGGTCGTAACGGGACGTTGACCAGGTCGAGTTCGATTACGGACACTCCCGGTCTATTGATAACGTTCAACAAGTCGTCCAATAGTTGATGGATGTACTCTGAAGGTCCTAGCAACTTGGCTTTGTGAAGTATCCCCTTGAACCATACCCAACGCTCGCTCCCTTTGTTCTTCTCCGAGTCGTGGCATTCTTAATGTGACGAGGAATATGACACCGTTACTTGACTTTTATGTGTCCACATACTGGCATTTCACGTGCATTGCATGCAGCATGATTGAGCATGTAGTGAACGCATTTCCCACTATTTTGTGTGTTTTTGCTATTTTATGTGCAACGAGAACAAAACCAGGATTAAAACTCAGACAAAAGTACCAATCAATGGCTTCCTCTCATAAATTGTTATTTTAAGTCCAATAAATATATGTTTCATCAATGACAACAAAATATTGAAAAATATCTGTTTTGCGTTTTCATTGTGTGTCAGTATATATATATATATATATATATATATATATATATATATATATATATATATATATATATATATATATATATATATATATATATTTGTTAGAAATGAAAACTGTTTTGATATAATGATGTTCGGTATTCAAGCACCAGGAGGGGTGGGATTTAGTTCAGTCGGTTCAGTGCTCGCTTGAGGTTCTTGCATTACGATAAATGTAGCGAGTTTCCTCTGATGACTACGAGTCATAATTACCACATTTTGTGACATCCAATAGCCGATGATTAATTAATCAATGTGCTCTAGTGGTGTCGTTAAACAAAACTTACTTTTAACTTCAAGCACCAGGTTTAACTTGAAACAAAAGTGGGACGTGGTCGATTTCAAATAAATAGATTTTGTGAAAAAAATATTTTATCCAAATTGAAATCTTTAAATGTTTCCATAAATATATGTGATATATTCGACAACTCCTTCACATGCAGGACCCGTGTGTGTGCAGACTGTCAAAAAGGTACCACGAAATAATAATTTCGGAATATTAGGTACAAACCATGTATATTAATTTATGTGAAAATATATAAAATGACTCGTGTTTTTAAATAAGACATTAATTATAATTTCATTCAGACTAAAAACACGTCTGTTTCTTTATTTTGAAAATACAGATAAGTATTTATGATACTAAAGACAAAGATTCAGTTTCATTTCAGTTTGTTTGTTTATATGTTTGTTTGTTTGTTTGTGTGTTTGGTGGGTGTTAACTAGCTTATAATACGAGGGTTCAAACACGCTTACTATGGTCACAGCCTGTTATTAAAATCAGGAATTGTTCCCATAGTAAGGCATTTCAGTCTTAGTTTTGTGCTTGCATGCTAATTCCTCTTAAAGGGACATTTCTGCTGCAAGTTTTAAGATGTTATCGACTAACAGAGAATTTTTTAACGATTGTAATAAAATATCAAATATATTTTTCTTGATAAAATATTAGTGGCTGCATATTAAACGTGTTTTCGATCGTTCTAATATTTGTATTAGGTTAAATTTCATTTTATTTCCTTAAATATATTTTTTCGTACGTACGAAATTATTTGAAGACAAAATCCAGTTTGGGTTTCTTACAAATATTAAGACGACCAGAAACACATTGAATATACATACACTAATATTCTAAACAAGAAAATATATTTAATATGTAAGTTTAATCGTAGAAATATTTTATTAGTCGGAAACATCTTACAATGCAGCAAACTCAGGAATGTCCCTTTAAACGGTCTAATTTACCTGATTGATTGATTGGTTAATTACTGCTTGTCATTAAACTCATCAACGGAGAGCTGCCCGTCACCTGGAGTAAAGAAAAACACCTATTAATTATAATATTAAATACTGAATATGTTATGTACATAAACAAATACTGGGTAAACTTCAGAGGAAGAAGGAGGGAAGGAATGTTTTAATTAACGACGCACTCAACACATTTTAATTATATTTGTATGGGTCAGGACCACACATAATGCAAGTGATACGGCGGCATTATTAGCAAGAAATGCAGCTGACCTACAACATACTTTAAATACTTTTTACCAGCATTACAATGAATGTCAACTAAAAATTAATAGTAACAGCACAAAAATACTGATGTTTAACGGAATACTAAAGATTACAAACGTACTTTCAGGATTGGAAACATTATTATAGAAAATGCTAATGAGACCACATTGATTTCCCTCTAACTACACGTTATGTCAAGAACTGTCAGCGTCTGCATCTTAACAGAAAATAACCACGGCAACCATTTGCGACGTGTGACAGAATTTTTGAGATCCAAGCTTAATATAATGCCTACCGTTTTTATCTAAAGCCTCCACGAAGTCGAGAACGTCTCGCTGGCCGAGGTATTTCTCTAACTCAGTCTCGTCCAAATACCCATCCTCGTCTGTGTCGAGGTCTCTCGCGACATCTCCACCTGTTTGTAATAAATAATAAACGTGTAAAGGACGTCAAACTTTAGAAGAAGTAACAAACCTTTTTCACAGTGATTTGGAAACATTTGCGACATGTTTCCAGGCCGTCGACAAAACCAGTAGAACGACCACCGAGAACCACCAGGCCCCGTGAGTATAAACGTTTTAAATTTTGGACTTAAGACTCTAATAGAATCCGAGACCGTAACATTTTGGCAACGCCATACAATTGATATGCGTGTAATGTCATATAAATATTGAATATAATCTCTAAACGTTTTATAAGCATGGACTCAGATGTCCGACAGTGCCGCGACGACTAGCAGATCGATACCTCTACAACTATCGTCCGGCTGGAAGACAGGTCCGGGCCCACATGTACCGTTTGACACATCTGAAGTGTGGGCACACAATCGTGCCAAATGAAACTAACGACAACGGTAGACCATTATGTTCACCGACTATCAACAGTCTGGAGAGAGGCTAGTGTTAACGTTCTGCTGATGACTGGGCGATGAAGAACCGCGCCTGGGTAGACCTACAAGTCTACGCGTGATGCTGTGAAGCAGAGTGGACCTGAATCAGGTCCTTATCAAGGGAATGGCATCTTTGCTCAGCATTACAGTTGCCAAGTTCAACTCTTTCAGAGTTTCCCAGTTCTACAGAAAATTGTCCTTCAGCAAGACACCGCGCACCTATACCCGACCAGGATCGTCTAGAACATCCTTCAACACATCACGACCACAGAGGTCTGGCTCACCCTGAGCCCTCATCTGAACCCGGATGGATACTTTTGGATTCAGCTACACGATACCACCACCACAACCACTACTACTATTACTACTGCTGCTACTACTACTACTACTACTACTACTACTACTACTACTACTACTACTACTACTACTACTACTACTACTAGTAGTACTACTACTACCATTACTACTACTGCTACTGCTACTGCTGCTACTATTATTACTACTACTTCTACTACAGCAAATGTTATTATAAGTACCAATGATGTTACCAGTACTACTACTATTACTACTACAAGTTACTTCAGCAATCACTGTTAAAATGTGTGTATTAAGCCTGTGGTGGTATATACTGGTAAAACGCTCGCTTGATGCGCAATCTGTCTAGGATCGATTCCCGTCAGTGGTCCATAACTGGTGTCACAAATGTCGTGGTATGTACTATCCTGTATTTGTGATGATACATATAAACCATATCTGGCTGCTAAGCGGGTTTCCTCTCTTATTATCTGTATGGTTCTTTATATTTGACGCCATATAATCGTGGATAAAATGTGTTTGAGGTGCGTCGTTAAATAAAACATATCATGGTCATAGGGTTTTACGTGCAAATTCAGAACAAGCTGTTGTAGGGCACGCCTGTCCTTGGGCGCAGATGGCGGCATCGGCTGGCTTCTCCGTTCAGGACAAGAAAAGGGTTGGGGTGGGTGGAAGAGGGGACTGCCCGCGCTGGCAAGTGCAAGGGAGCACATGCATCCCGACAGGAATCGGTAGCGGGGGGGGGGGGGGGGGGGAATAAAAATGTCTTCTTTTTTTCCTTTGTATATATAGTTACCTGCAACTGACTTCTTTTTAAACGTAACGCGAACTCGCACTCTCGGCCAAGCATCAAGTTGCTGGAAGGCGACGCACGTGATCAACAACAGAACAAGCAAAAGCTTCATCTGGAAGAAAGGAATGTTTGGTTAACACTACCTGGGCACATCTTAAGTCAAGTGACTACTTGGTGTCTAATAAATTATTATTTCAACACTCAGACTACCAACTGCCACGGCGGAGTCGGCCAAACTCGCCGATTTCTCCAGTTGCTGGTCTTGAGCGCTCATACAACTCGATTGCAGACTCCTACGACCGATTGGGAGTGGGGGGAATTACAACGCAACTGCCGAGTTGGCCAACTCCGCCATGACAGTTGATAGTCTGAACCTAGAATATGTCTAACTAGCTGTCAGTACATACCACGGCATTTGATGTATCAGTCCTGAGGCACTGATTGGAATGGGAAAGACCCAGAGTCCATTTAGGGTGATAGATCTTGTGATAAAAACGGCTCATTTCATTCATACATAGATATCGACTTTATCATACCAAAGATTGACCTGAACAGGACAGGATAAAGTCGATATCTGAAAACAGTAACCAGTTATTTTATTTATACTGAATAAGAAAAATACATGAAATGAGCCGGTTTTATTACACAACTTTACCGTTTTCCAGAGTAACAGATCCACATATGCTGATGCCTCGTCGCTAACAGTATCTTTGTACCAAAACAAAATAGTATTTAAACAACAACAATTTATTATTTAAAAATATATATTATGATTGAAGTTATATACAACCGTGTCCGGTGTATCGGCGCGTCCGGTGATTCGGCACACTTGGTAATTCGGCGCACTTGGAATATTGCTCAAGTATGCTTAGGACATTGTCATGTTGTTGTGTTTTTAACGAATTAAAGTTCAACTCCATTTTCAATGTTTAATCAAGTATCAACATATTTATTGTTACGGGTACCATTTTTTTTTTTTTTATAATTATCAATAATTATATCATAATTTCAAAATAAATAATTCATCTACTTTCGTGTATATAAACGCGAAGTAGGTCAGCCTTATTGATATTAAGAATGTTAAAATTAGTCTAAAAACACCGTTCCCGCATTTTAAAAATTATAGTGATTCTTTTTATCGGTTATTTTTATACAAATGCAAACAAAACAAAAGTTTTACACCTTATTTGACAGTCATCCCAGTTCACAATTGTCACATTGTTACAAAAAAAAAAAAAAAAAAAAAAAAAAATTTTTTTTTATATATATATATTTATATTTCTTTAAATAATAATATGAAATAAGATCCACGTGTGTGCACAATCTACCCGAGAAAAAAATCCATGTAGGTATCTTAGCCATGCATGATAATGAACATGTATGCATCTGCAGTACTGTGGCACCCAAGAAAACGATTCCGAAACTGATCACGAGATGGGTCATGTGTAATCTTTCATTTAAATAGTAATGTTTTTCAACAAGACAAAACAAAAAAGTACCAAAATAATCCTGGGACAATAGTGTAGCGTTTATGGGCTACAAAGTGAGGTCATGGGTGGTTTATAAATAGCAGGGTCACCGATCCACATCTACTGCGCCGAATCACCGGACATGCAAATTGTTTTGGATACAAAGGGGTGTCTACATTTATGGACAATTTAAATTTTTTATTTACTACAGACATAAAACAATTTGTAGCGTATCTCAGATTATGCACTGCTTCATTGGCGAGAGACACATTTTATTAAGTATTTCACAGTGTTCACATAGAAAATGATTTTTGAATGCTTAGGTGCGCCGATACACCGGACAGCACTGTAATATTGTTATATTTTTAACATCTCATCTATTATTTACATTGTAGGCCACAGGTGAACATTCCTTTGCTGAACATAAGTAGAGTAAACGTAGTTCCATCTACAAAAGCAATATATATATATATATATATATATATATATATATATATATATATATATATATATATATATATATATATATATATATATATATATATATATATATATTATATATATATATTGTAAGCCACCCGGCTAACAAAAGGAACAAGTCAGGAATGGGGGAAAACATCAATTCATATTTATTTACTGTAGCAGATAAGCAGGCAAAATAGCACAGCAGCATCGACATCGTTATCCAGTAGATCCTAGCTGGAATTGGAACTTTTTTACCCGTGCCCCTCTCCAAAAAGGTTCAGGCACGCCCACCATGGATCCATGTTCTGACTTCGCCAGCCCACGGTTTCATGGCGGGGGGGGGGGGGGGGGGGGGGGGATCCTGGCTGGTGTTCAAGTGAGGCTGAGCTATGAACTTCTCAAAACCAGTGTAATAGGAATGCAGGCACAATTATAATTTCATTTGGTTTAAATACTTTAAACTGCTTGTAAACTGTGTCAATCTCCATTCCAAATGTCAGCCTTAAATAGTTAACTATTTGTCATAGCGGTAATCTTCCATTTTGTTCTTATTATTATTTTAGATGTTATGACTTTAACATCGAAATGCAAAGTGATAAACAAACGCGCTGTTTATACTTTTCATCTAACCAATTGCGTTACGTAATTTGGCTTGACGATACACCAGATCGGATCTATTTCACAAAGGAAAATACTAAATAACCGTATAAATAACGTGTGTTGCCCCTAACGGATCTAGAATCTACTATTATTCAGTATGCATGTGCACTTTACTGCCCCAAAATCAAGTAAGTATTAGCTGTACAATTTACAGGACAAACTTCGAGTCGGCCATTCGACTTGCTCCGAACATTTACGTCTATTGCTACTTGTTTTTTAAATTTTTCATATAGTAAATATGAAGGGGCAAACTCTGCCCCAAACGGAATTAGTGGGGAACAGCAATACTTAATATTATACAACAATTCATTTTACAATATAAGTCGACGTAAATCCATGCCCCATTATTGTGTGATAATGTATCCAAAAGCTGTGCTATAAAAATAGACAACCAAGTCCTATAAAAATCACCAGTAAACTCGTACAGCATATATCAGAGTAATTCTGTACACATTATAAACAAATAGCTTTGTCATTTAACACCATTTTACAACGTTTTAAAGTTAACAAATTAATTTATTTTTAACACGTGTTGTATTTTCGACCCCTGTGGCAACAACACCGGTGAAGTCAATATGGCAGACATCGAAGTATTCGTCTGCGAATACACACATAAATAGAAATATTTTAAACTCCAGAAATAACATTAACTATGGGAAACAATATAATTCTAGGCTATTTAGAGTTCATCGAAATATCGTCTTATTAAGTAAAATAAATTTACTCTCAGCTAGTGTCAAAATCAGCGGTTTGCCATTAACGTGTTGATCACGTGATTTCGTACATTACAATAAACACATAATAATTAATGGACACACTAGTAGGGTCCATTACAATATATATATATATACTGTGATCGCAAGATACAAACGTTCTTGGATATAGACCATATCGCAATTTCATCGATGATTGTAAGCAATACACATGACGTCATGGAGTGAATGCCGTGGTCTAATGGATAGGCTGTTTGACAAAGCTGACGACAGTGGTTCAAATCCCTTCAAAGCTGGCTCATCTATCACACTGTGCCTATCATTCTCTTTAGAAATAAACTTTATATTTTCTTGCATAATTTCAATCTGTTTCGAACTTGTCTGTCAATTTGCCCCGACTCTGTTTTCTGAGCTGTCCACACCATAACCTACCTGTTTGAACTTCCTCCACGGGTGCAGTATCTGTGTACTTCCCTGCACCCACCCGACATCCTCATTCTCTGCCACTAATAAAGCTGGTCTGACCCACGGCACTAACTAACGACCATCGGTAGATGAGGAGCATAGACAAAGACGGGGATGTATAGGCGGACATTGAAAGAAGTTAAAAGATTGAAGTAGTTGCCAGATCGGGGAAACAATGTGAGATGAAATTCAAAGGAGAGAAAGTAAAGAGGGCAGTGGAATAACAAAAAATATATATGACGCCATGGCACTATAGCAATGTAATGTGTTGTTTCTTTGGGTTTTGGGGGTGGGGTTTGTGTGTGTATGTTGTTTTTGATTGTTTTCTTTGGGTTTTTTTTTTTTTTTTTTAGGGGGAGAGGACGGTTGGGGTGGAGAGTTCAAATACATATTGATTTGTGTTCTGTTAATCATAAATAGCTGTTAAATATTGACACATTGTTGTATCTTTTGTGCATTTCAGTAAAAATATTGCAGTATTTTTAAAGATCAAGCCAGCCGTTGACTGGATTCCATCGACTCAGTTGTCTAATCCATCAATGTGACGATTGTTCCGAATGTGTAATCCCTACCGTAACTATGTACAGTATTGTTAGACACAACAACACAATAGTTGAGTTTTTCAACTCATCAACTTGCCGATTCTAGGCTGATTGACCTTGACTATGGACAAATCCATACTGTTAGGCAACTCTTCTTTACGACGCAGTCAAGGTCTACAGATTGCAGCTGGTAGATAGTGGGTTCGTATCCTAAATGGACTTTCCCATAGAGAGAACAGTACATACCACGGCATTATTCCGTCCAAAGAGGTAGAGCAATGCATATAATACTAGAACACGCGTTCTTAAATCTTAATGCGAATCATTGTTTATACGGCGATATCATAATCTGTTTTGCTTTAATTCGTTTATTTTTGAGTCATGAACATCATTTATATAATCCAAAATTTATTCCCCAGACATTTTCAACACAAGCTACAATATAGTGAATCTGAAAGAGAATGCAAGAGATATATAGGTAGAGAGAGAGAGACACGCACGCACACGTACACACACACACACACGAACACATATATATCATCCATTAAAGTCTTTAGTCGGAGATATCGCTGGCACTATAATTTGCGATATCTTCTGCGATATTCTCCTTTGGAGATATCGAATCTTATAATCTTAATTGGTAAAATTTTAATCACTGCATTCTATTTAAGTCAATTATCAGGAACTACTTTTTTGTTTCATCTCACCTAAAAAGTGGCTGCCATTCAGGTATTTGAAGCTGTTGATAATGTAAACATTGACAGATCAGGGTTTGCAACTATTTTAAATTGTACAGATAATGGAGTGTACACTGTACAACTTGATGGAACTGACCACATCTTTCATGTGCAAGGCTACATATTAAGGTTAGTTCATCCTCCACAGTCACTGACAGTAGGCAGTCATCAGACGTCACCAAGACGTGGAAAGTTTGTTGACATTGACAACGATGATATTGAAAGAACAACTGATGAAGAACAAAACAAAAATACAACGAGAAAAAAACGTTAGGAGACACAAAAACCTTTCAAGAATATCTGCAAACGCAAAATGAAACCAGAAATATACATGATATCCCACCTAAAGAGCTGAGTATTTCGGTGTGTAAATTCATTCTGGCCATACGCAAAAAGAACGGAGATGAATTCGAACCGAATGCAATAAAATATTTCTTTTCAGTTCCATAGACAGACACCTGCTAAGACACAATTGTGGATATTCACTCAACCGTAGTATTGAATTTAGCAAAGCTCGACAAGTATTGACGGCAAAAAAAGTAGAGCTTAAACAAAAGGGAATGGAAATTTACCAAACCGATCGCAGACGATATCGGTTTCCGAAGTCGACAAATTGTATGACGCTGGCGAACTCGGTTCTTTCTACGCCTGAGGGTTTCACATGAACACAGAAACGTGGGCTGGGGAGACATTTGAATTAAAAACAGATACCAATGGCATGGAGTATCTTGAATTTAACGAGCGCCAAAGCAAAAGTCACACCGGGATAAATCTACATGTCACTCCAAAAATGTGGGCAACGCCTATAAATCTCGCACGCTGTCCTGTTGCAGTATACAAACTGTACAAGTCTTTACGACCAGTTGATTATTGTTTCCCTGAAACTCCATTCTATCTGTCTTGTACAACAATAAAAAATCCTCTACCGGGAACACAGTGGTTTAAACGTAGTTCGGTTGGCGTACAAAAAATATTAGCAGTATTAACAACTACTCTCACATAAATGAGGATAAGCACCGACAAATATCGTCCATCTTATCTAGGTCACGGCCATTACAGCGAGCCACGTGTCAAGCCCCTACACTGTGTCAAAGTTGGAATGAGTTGCGTCTATCGGTATTTTCACAAACTTTCTCGTTAATGAAAGAATAAAAATCCTCGGGAAGCCTCGGATTTGATACATTTATCAACTCGTGCTGATAAATTATGATATCACAAGACACCCGGGGAGTATCCTCTATATAGCTAGCATATCAAGTGTAATAAAAATATGTGATATTTAATCGAGGTCACGGCACTACATTTATTGAATATTGACATATACATTAACAGTCGTCAAACAAAAACATGTCAATAGCAACTTTACACTGAAAGTTGTCCAGCGTTCTGAACTCACCCTCCAAAAAAACAAACAAAAAAACCCCCACAAAACAAAAACTCCACATGCACTAGTTTATTTTTATGTAATGCCGTTGACACACCAAACTTCAAAATGGATCAATCCGTTTTCATCCAGATAGGACACTTTCAATCCGTGCTGGTCTAAAGTCACATATGTATGTGGATTGAGCAGCACGCGTACGGGTCAGTACGGTTTTGGATTCTGGTGTGTCAATGGAACATTGGTGAAAACGGTTCAGTTCGGGTCGTTTAGACCACATGGTACAAGTCATGTGACATTTCATTTGCAAAATGGAGGCGGTCTGTGATGTGTAAAATTACTATTTGTTTTTATATAATAATGCCACAAGGTAGCGATACATCGAGCGCATAAACAACACATTAGAAAACTTGTACGCGACTACAAAGGCTGTTCATAATGATGGAACTGTTATCGATACGCTTGATTTGGATCGTTCCTCGTCACTCGTTATGTTGTTTTAGCGAGAACTTCAACTCCAACTTCTTTATTCACATAAAGACCACCAACGGTGGTACATGTGCCAAGGTGGATGGTGGCAATATACATGTATAACATACTGTACATACATATAATATATACTGCTACAAATAATAAACTTAATTACTGTTGATCTCTAAATTTTGTCATTATTAGACTAACAAATTTACTAAGTTTTCGTAATCTTGACAGCCGTTTCTCTTGCAACAACATAGAAAACTTATAGAAGTTTGGTCGTGTTATAAATTCTTTTTTTAAAAATAATTTTCTTTCTGTCAAAAATACAGGACATTCAAACAAAGCATGATATTCATCTCCTACACACTCATTCTGGCATAATGTACAATATCTTTCCAAGTAAGGGATGTTACTCCAACGACCTCGTTCTACAGGTAATAAGTGGTTACCAGTTCGAAATTTAAGCAACGGAAGTGATACAGTTTTTGGCAGAAATATGTAAAATTCTTGATTAAATTCCGGTTTTATACAATTATAAATTTTACCTTTTGAGGTATTTAACTTATTACTATTCCATTCTTGGCGAAATTGATCTTTAAGTCTTGTTTCTATTAAAGATATCAACCATCCCTTACTTGAGAAACCTTGTTGTTGCCACACAAAACTCAGCCCACAATTATCTAAAATACGTTTAACATTATCTAACCAAGGAGACATATATCCGTTACAATATTTATATAATAAATTCTTATATAAAATAGAGATTAATTTATTATCCTTATACAAAATAATTTTACACCAATATGATATTGTCCTTTTATATATTTGTAAACGAATCGGCATTTTACCTGTTTCTCCATACGAGGAAGGAACTCCCCAGTGTCGACTTTAGTGTCCTCAATCTTTGTGCAATATGAAGCCGGATCATCCCTTAATTGAAATGGTGATACGAAAGTCTGTCTTTTTGTCCATTGCCAATAAATATATTGTATTTTGTTGGGTGCCCAGATATCTTCGCATCAGAGGTAATGAAAAGGCAGATTCAGCTGCCACGTCTGCTTGGATTTGCCTCATGCCAGGGTTGGCGTGCCCTATACTAATTTTTAAACATGGTATTAACCAATTTATCTTTTCGACGTGGCAAAATAATTGGGACGGTACGGTTGCGAACAAGCGTCATGGTATCAACCCAGTCTTGGGAGAGTGGCACTCCTCCTATAGGCAGTGCAGGAACGATGAAATAGCCTTGTGTCGTGTTCGCATCGGTCATATCTACTTGATCCATTCATTTATCTTGAAGAGGGATCCTCCATCTCAGTGTGACCACTGCCAGTGTACTCTGACGGTACGCCACATTTTGGTGAAGTGTACTCATCTTAACGCAATTACAAATATATATTTGGACCACGAAGTGTGTTGGAATCATTTCGATTCCATCCAGAAATTGCATTGCGGTAATTACGTGATACTATAAGGTTATTATACAATTTTGTTTACAATATGGGATTTTATTGCATGACTTCACATTGTGGTGAATATCCGTATTGGACCAATAATTATCAAACATAATTAAGGCAACAAGAAAATCGAGAAATTTCTGTATTGTTTCATCGGATAACATTGCCTCAGGCAGGGTTAAATCAAGGACAAACTAAAACAAACGAGAGAAAGAAAGAACTGTTTTATTTAACGACGCACTCAACACATTTTATGTACGGTTATAAGGCGTCAGACATATGGTTAAGGACCACACAGATAGTGAGAGAGGAATCCCGCCGTCGCCACTTCATGGGCTACTCTTTTCGATTAGCAGCAAGGGATCTTTTATATGCACCATCCCACAGACAGGATAGTACATACCACGGCCTTTGATATACCAGTCGTGGTGCACTGGCTGGAACGAGAAATAGCCCAATGAGCCCACCGACGGGGATCGATCCGAGACCGACCGCGCATCAAGCGTGCACTTTACCACTGGGCTACGTCCCGCCCCACAAACAAGAGTGACGTTTCTGTTATTTTGGTAATGAGCACGCGCATCCAACAGAGCTTTTACCATCCAATATGGAACGTCCAATAACACTTTTTGGAGATTTTTGGGTACAAGGTCGGTAACTATTGTTCGATCACCTGTTACACTTGAACCAATTTGATTGGAATAGATTATATACATTTACAATAATAACTTCTCTATGTGATATATGTATTTTTTGGCACAGTTCTTTACACTGTTTTTAACGCCTTAGTTCAAAAATGGCATTTGCGGGATCAAATAGACAATAACACCCGTAAATCTAAAAACTCTATATGGTTATCTCCTGATTCATTCATTCATTCATATCCCATTGTCGCACAACCCTGTAGAATGTATGACGTAATTTATTGTATGATGTCAATTCCCCCAAAATACGACCTCTAACAAGCGTATTTTGGTGTGTCTCGGTTCAAAACGGATTGGGCGGTGTCTCATCGGCAATTCCTAATACGGATCAGTACGCATTAAAACGCATAGGACAGAACCGTCATTGGTGTGTCAACGGTATAAGGATATCCGACGTCATCTCCTTAAGTATATATTATACGGCAATTTAATTTCCTAATCTGTTTTTGAGTTACTCAGTTTATTTTATGCTAGTTTGAGTCAAATATACTTTTTCATTCCATTTCAATACAATAAAAATACAGTGATTTTCAAAGCAACACTGATAACTATATAAAGAAAGAAAGAGTTGTTACCTTTGTGTAGTCTTCACTGGATAGTACGATATTTTCCAAGTGGTACTGCTACTTTTAAAGATAATTCGTGTTACAAAGGCGTGATACGTGAGTGCGAAGCGGATATATAATAAGTAGTTATTACACATACTAAGTGTTAGGTCCTGTTCTCTCGTAACATCTGCCTCCAGACAAGTTCATCATCCAATATACAAACTGATACGTACGAGACAGTGTCTGAAACCAAAACAAACAAACAAGATATTTTAGGATGAATGAGTGAACAAATGAATGAATGAATGAATAAATAAATTAAATAAAAAAAAACGAGAGAGAGAGAGAGAGAGAGAGAGAGAGAGAGAGAGAGAGAGAGAGAGAGAGAGAGAGAGAGAGAGAGAGAGAGAGAGAGAGAGAGAGAGAGAGAGAGAGAGAGAGAGAGAGCGATACAGACAATAAGAGAGTGAGAGAGAGAGCGGAGAGAGATCTTGAGAGAGAGAGAGAGAGAGAGAGAGAGAGAGAGAGAGAGAGAGAGAGACAATAGAGAGAGTGAGGAGAGGAGAGAGAGAGAGAGAGAGAGACAAGAGCGAGAGAGAGACAGAGAGGAGAGGAGAGAGTGAGAGAGAGAGGAGAGGAGATTGAGAGAGACAGAAGAGAGAGATAGAGAGAGAGAGAGAGAGAGAGGAGAGAGAAAGAGAGAGAGAGAGTAAAAAAAGAGAGAGAGAGAGAGAGAGAGACCCGAGAGGAGAGAGAGAGAGAGAGAGAGAGAGGAGAGAGAGAGAGAGAGAGAGAGAGAGAGAGAGAGAGGGGAGAGAGAGACACACACACACACACACAGAGACAGAGAGAGGGGGAGGGGTAGGGGGCAAACAAACACACATACATACAGACAGACAGACAGATATAATGTTTGGAGACTTTTTAATGGACATTGTAGTCTTATTTAACCTAACATTCAATCCGAGGGTGTGGACCCTAGTCTAAAGAAACCTCATGTCAAATTGGTTTGGCTAAACTTCCACCATTTAAATTCTTTATCGAATCCAGGCGGTAAAGATAAAAAACCCAGCTCCTGTACTTCCTTTAAATAAATTGTTTATTGTACTTTTAAAAGTAACCTGTATGATAATGTCACGGGGATCCTATAATACCCGTAACTGAATGAAACACGATTATCCAAATATCTCTCCTAACTGTATATCTATTAGATCTCTCTGTATCGGGCAGTGTATACCCGAGTAGCTCGGCTCTAGGTATAAACAGAGATACGATCTTATATAAAGTATATGTAATATAGCACGTTTAGTTCACTAGAAAACACAACAAAACACAACACACCTTGGAATCTTTATTAACCTTAAGCTGACAAATATATTTGCCGCAGTTAATTAGTTAACAACAACAATAATAATAACAACCCAGAACTAATCGCTTAATTAGTTAATCACTAGGTGTCTAGTTTACACAATATTCTAATCACTTCACCGTGATACAACACACACACGTGTGATAATTGAGAAATGCTGCCCGGGGAACTTAATTAGTAAAGGAATTACAACTCTATTCCTAACTGGTTAATTTTTAATTAACCCTTAACTACTCATTCAGTAACCTTGTAATACAGAATTAATACTGGTACCTATCACAATAAAGACAATAACCTACAGTTTACCTAGGTCCTCTAGGATGACTGGCTAAGCTTTAATAATTTTAGACAGTGAAGCCTAAAATTTACTTCGTCAGTTTACCGGAAACACTGTCGAAATAATATTCGTATAATACAGTATTAAAATATTTAAAGTCACATCAATCACATCAAGGTTGTACAACAGAGCAGAACAATATATTTACCTGTCCAGACGGACAACGTTCCCTGGGAGCCTTCCTATGTTTCTCCCCGATATCTCTAAAATCCTATCTATTTATTACAAAACCGAATATCGCCTGGGGGCACATCGCGGTACCTCCTCTATCATGTGAATTTGCCCCAACTTCCAGAGACGGTATTTTTTCTTAGATGGCCAGACTTGATGCCGCCAATCGCTAAAAATCCCCGGTCGTAAAACAGAACTCGCGGAGGTATTACGTAACTACTGGCCACATGGCCTCCGCATCTGGTCTGGGTGTGTATTGGGAACAGCTCGACCACCGTCGCGTGGAGGTATTACGTAACAAAGTGCCCATCTAGTCTAAGTGCATATTGGGACTGCACACGGCCCTCTAAAACAATTAACATCGCCACAGGCGAAAAACAAATAAGAGCATGTTCCGTCACAGATACATTTATAACAAGTTAATAAATATAAACTATTTATGGAATTTATACTTGTAGAAGCCTATTGTGAGCCATTCCTTCATTTGTAAACATATTTTGAAAAGAGTTTATTAGTTTGTTTTACAAATGATATAATGATGGGTATAAAATGAATATCACACGGAGCCCATAATCATGTTCAGAAGTTTGAATTTCACTGTTATATTGCTAATAATACCGAGGTTTTGAAACGTGCTGTGTCGATCTCACAGATCACGTTCACTGGAACAGATGCATAAATTAAATATTGTATGATGTGACAAACCGGACTTTCATGTGATGAAAAAAGGAAATTAATATCAAACTACACAGCAAACGTGCTCTGTCGATCTGACAGGTCATGGTAATATATTAGTCAATCACGTTCACCGGTCACTGGCAACAGATGCATCAATTAAATATTGTGACAAACCAGACTTTTCAGAGATGACAAAAGGAAATTAATATCATACTACACAACAGTGGACGCACATACATGGAATCACAAATGCATTGACTCAAATTACACAGACACAGGAAATCTAATGCACACATTTTCAACATCCTTTTTTCATACTGCAAATATTATTCAATAAAAACATCTAAACAATCTCCAAAGAATGAGGCTATTATTTTTAACACTCTAAACAATACCACACATTTTCTTGTAGTGTGAAAATACTAAATTGTTTACCACAAAGCAGCCAATCATATTTAGAAAATCTCACATTTAAATTCACAATGCAGCCAATCATATTTAGAAAAGTTTACATTTAAATTCCCAAAGCAGCCAATCATATGTAGAATAGCTCACATTTAAATTCACAATAACCTTTTTACAGAGACAGACAAAAAAACGGATAGAAGAGATATAAGAGTGGATGAGAGAGAGAGAGAGAGAGAGAGAGAGAGAGAGAGAGAGAGAGAGAGAGAGAGAGAGAGAGAGAGAGAGAGAGAGAGAGAGAGAGACAGAGAGGGAGAGAATGAGAGCTAGAAAGAGAGAGAGAGAGAGAGAGAGAGAGAGAGAGAGAGAGAGAGAGAGAGAGAGAGAGAGAGAGAGAGAGAGAGAGAGAGAGAGAGAGACAGAGAGAGAGAGACAGACAGAGAGAGAGAGCGAGAGAGACAGAGAGAGAAAGCGACAGACAGACACACAGAGAGAGAGAGAGAGAGAGAGAGAGAGAGAGAGAGAGAGAGAGAGAGAGAGAGAGAGAGAGAGAGAGAGAGAGAGAGACAGAGACAGAGACAGAGAGAGAGAGAGACAAACACTCTGTCACGGGGATCCTATAATACCCGTAACTGAATGAAACACGATTGTCCAAATATCTCTCCTAACTGTATATCTATTAGATCTCTCTGTAACGGGCGGTTGTACCCTAGTGTGGCTCGTCTAGGTATGATCAGAGATACGATCTTATATAAAGTATATGTAATATAGCACGTTTAGTTCACTAGAAAACACAACAAAAACACAATACACTTTGGAATCTGTATTAACCTACGCTGACAAATGTACTGCCGCAGTAGTTAATTAACAACAACAAATAATAACAACCCGGAACTGATCACTTAATTAGTTAATCTCTAGGTGTCTAGTTTACACAATATGCTAATCACTTCACCGTGACACAACACCCACACGTGTGATAATTGATAAACGCTTCCAGGAGAACTTAATTAATAAAGGAATTACAACTCTATTCCTAACTGGTTAATTTTTAATTAACCCTAACTACTCGTTCAATAAACTTGTAACACAAAATTAATACTGGTACCTATCACAATAAAGACAATAACCTATAGTTTACCTAGGTCGTCTAGGATGACTGGCTAAGCTTTAATAATATATATAGAACAGTGAGCCTACAGTATTACTGCGTCAGATGACCGGCAGCACCGTCTAAATAATATTGGTATAATACAGTATTAAAATATTTAAAGTCACATCAATCACATCAAGGTTATACACAGAGCAGAAATATAAATATTTACCAGTCCGGACGGACTAACGTTCCCCCTGGAGCCTTCCTATGTTTCTACCCGATATCTCTAAAACCCTAGCTATTTATTCAAAACTCTCAGAGACAGCGAATATCACCTGGGGGTACAAGGCGGTACCTCACGTATCATATGGATTTTCCACAGCCACCACGCAGGCATATTTTTCTCTGATCGTCAGACTGGCTGTCGCCATTCGCCAAAATCACGGTTGTAAAAACCACACTCGCAGAGGTATTACGTAACTACTGGCCACATGGCCTCCACAGCTGGACTAAGTGCATATTGGAATGCACGATCGCGCGAAGGTATTACGTAACAATTTGCCCACATGGGCTAAGTGCATTTGGAACTGCACACGGCCTTCTATAACAATTAATATCGCCACAGGCGAAAAGAAATTAAGAGCATGTACCGTCACACACACCCACCTCAAAAAGGATATTTCCTCTACTCTAGGAATAGGGAAATATACTACATTAAAACAAAAAGGTGCGTTAACCGACGCATACGGGCATTTATAACGCATGTAGTAATAAGGTGACTACCAGTAATCACACTGAGTCTCTGAGTCCCTGGTATACAAATAAAATATATAAAAACAAAACAGAATTAAGAGCATGTACCGTCACACACTCATACATACAGACAAACAAATATAATGTTTGAAGAATTTTTAATGGTCATTTTGGTCTTATTTAACCACACCCAGCACATATTACTATTGACATTTTCACTTTTGACATACACAAGCACGAAAACGTCCGTCTACGCCCGTACATTCAATCCGAGGGGTGTGAACCCTAGTCTAATGAAACCTCACCTCCAATTTGTTGCTCATATCCTAGTTGATGGAACCTGGTACTATACCATGTATCCATCCTCTAGTCTTCTAAATTAAAGGGTCACAACGTCTGGTGAATGATGTAACCTTCAGATTCCGGTGGATTACAGAGAGGCGTCTCTGGACTTCAGTATCATCCGAATTCGTTTCGCTCTGCCAGGCTAGCCAGACTCATACTTTCCTGTATCTGTTAATCTAGCGGGTTGGGTCACTCTCCTAGTAACCCATCCGCAAAACTACTTGTGGAGCACCGAAAATGGAGGGCACGACGGTCGGGTTGGCTGGGGGGGGGGGGGGGGGGGGGGGGGGGGGGCATGCCACCGGAAATAGGTTAGGCCATAGGCGTAGGCGGTTTCGGCCGTAGGGGGTGTTAGCTTTGTCTGGGGGACTGCCCACCGCCCCCGGCCCCCCCCCCCCCCCCCCCCCCCCCCCGGTTTCGGCCACACTGAAGTTCCCAATATAATTGGTGTCTCTTATAACACTCCCCTCCGTTACTAAGCAAACTTCCTGTGGCCTAGGCCCAACTTCATAGAAACCAACTCAACTGAGTACCAAGGGTTAATAATGAGCTTTGTAATATAATAGTAATTTAATTTTAGGAACACCCGTTATTTTTTGTACATGATAAATGAATAAATGTTTATAAATTCCATAAACATTCCACTCCTAATAAACCTAGAATATCTCGACTAACACTTGAACTATTTTACGTTTAAAACTTTAAATAACTAACTTACGTTATACCTCAATATGACGTCCCTTATAACAATGTGATGTAACGTCACAATTGTCAATATAATTGACAGCACACAATCCCTAATAATTTGTTATTTCAAGCCTCTGAATATGCATTTATTATAATAACTAAGAGTCAATAAAACAATTTAATTGGCAAATAATTATATCGTTGTTACTTTGATAACTTCATTTAATAGAAAGATTAAATGTCAGTATATGTATTACGGAAGTGTATTACTGCCATCACACACAATAAAAGAATTCTATTTTCCAACGTTTAAACTTGGAAAAATCAAGTTTAATCTTGGAAAAATCAATTTTAAACTTGGAAAAATTTAGTTTAATCTTGGAAAAATCAACTTTAAACTTGGAAAAATCAACTTTAATCTTGAAAAATCAACTTTAAACTTGGAAAAATCAACTTTAATCTTGGAAAAATCAACTTTAATATTTAAGTGATCAATATATAATATTGGAAAGATCAACTTTAATCTCAGAAAAATCAACTTTAATTGAATTAATATATTGAATAACAATAGAAAGAAATATCACACTATTGTAACAGGGACACATACCTTTTATATATTAATTAACAAACTAAGTTTAGATAGAAATATCACACAATTATAATAGGACCACATCCATGCCTTCAATATATATTAATTAATATACTAAGTTTAGATTACAATATCACAATTTTGTAACAGGGCCACGTACCTTTAATATATTAATATTGTTAATTAATACATTAAGGTACGTGGTCCTACTTCAGCACTGTGTGATATTTCTATCTAAACTTTGTTAATTAATATATTAAAGGGACGTTATCATATTAAATTACTGTGTGATATTTCTATCTAAACTGTGTTAATTAATATATGAAAGGGACGTTGTTCTATTACAATACTGTGTGATATTTCTATCTAAACTTAGCTTGTTAATTAATATATTAAAGGTACGAGGTCCTACTTTGTTAATTAATATATTAAAGGTACGAGGTCCTACTTTGTTAATTAATATATTAAAGGTACGGGGTCCTACTAAAATACTGTGCGATATTTGTATCTAAACATTGTTAATTAATATATTCATATAATAAGACAAATTTAAACTTAATTTTTCCAAGATAAATGTTGATTTTTCCAAGTTTAAATGTTGGAAATATAATTATTTTATAGTGTGTAGTGGCACTAAACAAATTAATAAATATAAACTGCTTATGGAATTTATACTCGTAGAAGCCTACTGTAAGCCATTCCTTCATTTGTAAACTTATCTTGAAAAGAGTTTATTAGTTTGTTTTACAAATGATATAATGTTGGGTATAAAATAAATATCACACGGAGCCCATAATCATGTTCAGAAGTTTGAATTTCACCGTTATGTTGCTAATAATACCTATGGAGTGCACCCCCCCCCCCCCCCCCCCCCCCCCCCCGCCAGGCATTTTGCGTAGTGCGATTATTTTCACTCTCCTGGATTTGTCATAACCGAAAGTCTGCTATTAGGAAAATAACAAATTAATTTGCTGTGTCGATTTAATAGGTCATGGTAACCCCTTGGTGGATCACGTTCATCGCCAACAGATGCATCAATTAAATATTGTATGATGTGAAAAACCGGATTTCCAGTGATGAAAAAAGGAAATTAATATCACACTATACAACATGGAATCGCAGATGCATTGACTCAAATTACAGAGACAGAACAAATCTAGTGCATACATTTTCAACATCCTTTTTCATACTGCAAATATTATTAAATAAAAACCTCTAAAAAACCTCCAAAGCATGCTGCTATTATTATTTGTTTTTAACACCTTAAAGAATACCACACAAATCTTATTCACGTTTTCTTGTACTATGAAAAACTAAATTGTTTACCACAAAGCAGCGAATCATATTTAGAAAAACTCACAATAACTCTCTTACAGAGAAAAAGGACTGAAGAGAGATAACGAGATATAAAGAGAGAGAGGAGAGAGAGAGAGAGAGAGAGAGAGAGAGAGAGAGAGAGAGAGAGAGAGAGAGAGAGATAGAGACTGAGAGAGAGAGAGAGAGAGAGAGAGAGAGAGATAAGAGAGAGAGAGAGAGAGAGAGAGAGAGAGAGAGAGAGAGAGAGAGAGAGAGAGAGAGAGAGAGAGAGAGAGAGAGAGAGAGAGAGAGAGAGAGAGAGAGAGAGAGAGAGAGAGAGAGAGAGAGAGAGAGAGAGAGAGAGAGAAATCCCAATCCTGCCACATAAGCTACTCCTGGCAAAAGCAGCAAAGGATTTTTATATGCAACTTTGTGTGTCCATCGAGCAGCACTGATTGTGACAAGGATATATGTCCACTTGAGCTAGAACAAGGAAAACGCCGGCCCGAGTCTACTGTACCTGAGACATTCCTGAGTTTGCTGCACTTTTTATGATGTTATCGACTAACCACGACTTTTTACATATAAAGTATATTTTTCTGCATAGTGGCTGTATATTAAACGTGTTTCTGATTGTTCTAATATTTGTACTCAGTTAAATTTCATCTTATTTCCTAAAATATTGTTTCTTCGTACGTACGAAATTATTTGAAGACAATATCCAGTTTCGGCTTCTTATAAATATTAAGACGACCACAAACACATTGAATATACAGACACTGATATTCTAAACAAGAAAATACATTTAATATGTAAGTTTAATCGTAGAAATATTTTATTAGTCGGAAACATCTTACAATGCAGCAAACTCAGGAATGTCCCTTTAATATAACCAGTGAGCTACATCCCATCCCTAGAGAATTGCATGTGACCCCCTTTTTCTTGCAGGTAGATTAGGTGTGAGGTGCCGCACGTTTTATTGATATACTGCCTGGGTGTGCGGATACGCTGCTTATATCAGTTCTATTACTAAACTTTAACGTTATTGTAAATAAAATTTGAATTGTTACATTGCAACCTGAAGGCAAAGCGTTTCACGTATACTGTTAATAGCTAATAAGAGTCAACACCAGTCGAGACTATACGGTTAAATAGAGACGTCCCTTTAGTCTACAAAATATATGGACTAATGTAATTATGTATGCTTATGTAATTAAAGAAGCTGTCTCGAAATTGCAAAATGGTGTAATATAGGCCATGGTATGTATTGGTGCAAAAAAAAAAAGATCCCTTGCTGCTAATCGAAAAGAGTAGCCCATGAAGTGGCGACAGCGGGTCTCTCTCTCTCTCTCTCTCTCTCTCTCTCTCTCTCTCTCTCTCTCTCTCTCTCGCTCTCTAGCTCTGTCTGTCTAGCTTTCTCTCTCTCTGGCTCGCCCTATCTCTCCATCCATCCCTCTCTCTCCCTCCCTCCCTCCTCCCCCCCCCTCTCTCTCTCTCCGTCTCTCTCTCTCTCTCTCTCTCTCTGTCTCTCTCTCTCTCTCTCTCTCTCTCTCTCTCTCTCTCTCTCTCTCTCTCTCTCTCTCTCTCTCTCTCTCTCTCATGTTACAATGGCAGCAAACTCAGGAGAGTCCCTTTAATGGAATAAACGGGATAGCGAAAAACTATTTATATATTTCTACTTATTTTTACACATCTACTTAATATTACACATCCCCCTCGATGAACGCAACCTCCGATTATTTTACCACCGCCCGAGCCAGTGTCTCATGACTAGTATGTCAAAGGTCATGGCATGTACTGTCCTGTCTGTAGAAAAGTGTATATAAAAGTTCCTAATGGGAAAATGTAGCGAAAATCCTCTAAGCCTACCGTATGTCAAAATTACTAAATATTTTTCATCCAGTATGTCAATGTACTCTAGTGGTATTGTTAAACAAAATTAGCTTTCACTTTCATAACGTAAACATTCTTTGATTTCAAGTTATTTTCGTGTTTATATCCAATTAAGCTATCTGGGCTGTCTGTCCAGAACAGTGGGTTAGTTGTTAGTGCTTAGTTGTTAGTGGTTAGTGGTTAGTTATTAGTGCTTAGTTGTTGGTGAAAGAGAAGAGGTTGCAGTGGTCTTATACCTACCGACTGAGTCGTTAAAACTCGTGCTGGATGGGAGCCGGTACCGGGCTGCGACCCATGTGCCTACCACGACATCGCGGAGGCTGGTAATGTAAACAAATAGCCCAGAAACCACTTTAGAAACTCCACTATAGATGCTCATTTTTAACTGAACACAGTTGTCTCCCCTCCCTGGATCATCTAAGTGTTAACAATGATTGTATTTGTTTTAGTGTATAAATTCTGATGATGTCGTCGAACAAAATTATGCCGGTTAAATATAGATTAAAATTGAAATAACTAAATCGATTTTGTTATAGCATTTTGGGTTTTAAAAAATCGTATTTAAGGTAGTATGTTACGAGACGGGGGGTGGGGCAAGGGGGGCAACTACCCCCTAGTGCTGAAGTAAATTTTCAAATTCTAGCAAAAACTATACAAATATTCGGGTAGAAATGAACTAAGCTGAGGTCTTTTTAAAATGTATTTCCATCATTAGTTGTAATCCATGTGAAGTGGTAGTAGTACTGATTAGTTTTTAACCCTACAGCTGTTTGACAGGTGCTGGGGTGTCGTTAAACATTCATTCATTCCTGTTTGACAGTAACGCTAATTTGAATAAATGTTATCAAGATTCGGACATTTTCGTTTAATTTAGGCAAAACCCAGCCCCCCCCCCCCCCCCCCATATCTTTTATTTCATGTTAAATGTTTTCAATGTGTTTTAATGTAATATTTATATATTTTATCTCTGTCGATTACTAATATTTTATAGTCTACTCGTAACTCCATGTAGAGTGGCTCAGTGCTATTTTATATTTTATGGTGTTTAGTGATGTTTTTTGTTTTGCACCTCGCCTAGTATATCACAGGCCGTGATATGTGATATCCTGTCAGTGGGATGGTGCATATAAAAGATCCCTTGCTACTAAAAGAAAAAAAAACATCCCTGTCATGCTGGCGAAGTCAGAGGTTGTGCTCACGACAGGTGTGCTTGAACAGTTCTCTGATGGAAGCATGCCCAAAATTACCAAATGGTAACTTTTAGTATCCATATATAAACTACTGCGATAAAAATTATTAGACTGTTTGTCACAACGTCCACGTTTACACCGAAAAGAAACCCAATGTACACACACACACACACACACACACACACACACACACACACACACACACACACACACGTATGTATGTATGTTTGTTTGTTATATATGTGTGTGTGTGTGTGTGTGTGTGTGTGTGTGTGTGTGTATATAATATCCTCTTGGTTTCCTTTCCTTAATTTGCATTTTCCTTTAACACAGTCGACGCAAAAGCATTTTGCTGAAATCGGTTTTATTTTAAAATTGTGATGTTCTTGTTTTTCAGTCTAACAATAACGCATTGTGAAAAAAAAGACAACACAATAAATAATGAGAGATACTGATATTAACGCGAATAGGTCTTTATACATATAGTTAATATTGTAAAAATACAAACATAATTAAGAAAGAGTAAATTGTGAGAACAATTGAGTACCGTAATACATTCTGTTCCAAGAACAACTACCAAGAACTACAGGAGTATTTATTTTTAACGACACCTCAGCACATTTTAAACTACAACTATTTCGGGGAGTGTGTGGGGGGGGGGGGGGGGATTTAGTTTGAGTCCGTTGAGTGCTCGCTTCAGGTGCTTGCGTCGCAGG
>NC_054702.1:53400911-53418411 GCF_016097555.1 Gigantopelta aegis
ATTTATTTTATTCTCTTTGCTAATGGTTGTTCTAAAAGAGTATTCTAAAACTGGCCTACCATTTGTAGAAAATTAGTTTTAACTTACTACCCTACCCCCCCCCCCCCCCCCCCCCCCCCCCCCCCCCTCCCCGAAAAAAAATCATCATGCTTCCTCACATAATGATGATTTTGTTTTGGCCTAAATTATCTATAGCCACAATTCATATACGGGTTTTTTCTTGGTAAATGTGTCTTATCAATGTATGTACCAGTATTCTGAATATCATCTCATCGGGTCAAAGTCGCATTAAATAAGGTCACAGAAGCGGTACTGAAAATCTAATTGTTACCCACATGGCGGTCCATTAACATGCCATTTCATTTAAAGCCGTTAAAGCAAAGCGACTATTATGCGAAGACGTCAGAAAGCATGATACTGTTGAACAGAAGTTAAAATTAATTCTTTAGGAATCATAACCCGTTTTACGATATTGTTTTAGAACGAACTTCAGCAAAAAAGCCCCAACAAAATGTATAAAAAAAACCCCAAAACTAACCGAAAACAAAATAAGACACGACAACCATACTGCTAAACACAGCATGGATCTCATACAGCAGCTTGTCGAACTGGTTTGGGACGAGGTGGAGTGATGCTATGTGTTAGTATGACTGGATGCCGGACAGTAGCCCACCAGGCAATAGTCATATTTTATTTCTCTTTTGTGTGTGTGTGTTTGTGTTTGATATACTTTTCCTTTGCGCAAGGGGAAATATAAATGAGAGAGAGAGAGAGAGAGAGAGAGAGAGAGAGAGAGAGAGAGAGAGAGAGAGAGAGAGAGAGAGAGAGAGAGAGATGGAAGGAAGGAAGGAAGGAAAGGGATGTTTACTTAATGATATCTCAGCGCATTTTAAACGACGACTATTTGATGTCTAACATGGATGTTGTGTAATGTTTGAAGACTTTTTAATGGGCATTCTGGTCTTATGTAACCACAACCAGAACATGTCTATAATGTACTACTATTGAGATTTTCACTTTTGACATATACAAGCACGACAACTCCCGCGCACGCCCATGCATTCAACCCGAGGGTGTGAACCCTAGTCTAAAGAAACCTCACGTCCAAATGGTTTGGCTAAACTTCCACCATTTAAATTCTTTATGGAATCCAGGCGGTAAAGATAAAAAAAAAACAGCTCCTGTACTTTCTTTAAATAAACCGGCCTCGGTGGCGTCGTGGCAGGCCATCGGTCTACAGGCTGGTAGGTACTGGGTTCGGATCCCAGTCGGGGCATGGAATTTTAAATCCAGATACCGACTCCAAACCCTGAATGAGTGCTCCGCAAGGCTCAATGGGTAGGTGTAAACCACTTGCACCGACCAGCGATCCATAACTGGTTCAACAAAGGCCATGGTTTGTGCTATCCTGCCTGTGGGAAGCGCAAATAAAAGATCCCTTTCTGCCAATCGGAAGAGTAGCCCATGTAGTGGCGACAGCGGGTTTCCTCTCAAAATCTGTGTGGTCCTTAACCATATGTCTGACGCCATATAACCGTAATTAAAATATGTTGAGTGCGTCGTTAAATAAAACACTTCTTTCTTTCTTTCTTTCTTTAAAGAAATTGTTTATTGTACTTTTAAAAGTAACCTGAATGATATATTTATAACAAATTAATAAATATAAACTATTTCTGGAATTTATACTTGTAGAAGCCTATTGTGAGCCATTCCTTCATTTGTAAACATATTTTGAAAAGTATAAAATCAATATCACACTGAGCCCATAATCATGTTCAAAAGTTTGAATTTTACCGTTATTTTATGTAGTGTGCTTTTTCACTCTACTGGATTTGTCAACGCCGAAAATCTGCTATTAGGAAAATAACAAATTAATATGTTGGTAGTTCCCACGGGCGGGGAGGGGGGAGAGGGTGGGGAAGGTCTCGAAATGTGCTCTATCGGATAATGGATCACGTTCATTGGCAACAGATGCATCAATTAAATATTGTATGATGTGACAAACCGGACTTTCCAGAGATGAAAAAAGGAAATTAATATCACACTACACATCAGTGGATGGATATACACGGAATCACAGATGCATTGACTCAAATTACAGAGACAGAACAGATCTAGTGAATACATTTTCAACATACTTTTTCATACTGCAAATATTATTCAATAAAAACCTCTAAAAAAACCCTCCAAAGAATGCGGCTATTAGTTTTGCCACTTTAATGAATACCACACAAATCTAGACTATATTATTCACGTTTTCACGAGAGAGAGAGAGAGAGAGAGAGAGAGAGAGAGAGAGAGAGAGAGAGAGAGAGAGAGAGAGAGAGAGAGAGAGAGAGCGAGCTAACAAGAGTGAGAGAGCGATTGGGAGAATGAGAGAGAGCAAGAGAGAGAGAGAGAGAGAGAGAGATAATGAGAGAGAGAGAGAGAGAGAGAGAGAGAGAGAGAGAGAGAGAGAGAGAGAGAGAGAGGAGAGGAATTAAATGTTTTATTTAACGACGCACTCAACACATTTTATCTATGGTTATATGGCGTCGGATATAGAGGATAATAAACGAGTTACCAGTTATATCAAATTTATATCACGAGCTTTATCGCGTGGCAAGTGAAAATGATTTCACGAGGGACATACATTTGATAATAACTGATACCGAGTTTGTTATTCTATTTATTACCCCAGTTATTTGGGTTTTTTTTTAAAAGCCTTAATGTCAGCTACACGTCCATGTGTATAGAAACGACGTAAACCACTTTACACTTTTCTGGGTATTGCTTTAGCTTTGTATTTCAATCACGATTCACAGATAACTTTCGAAAACCAAATCGAGATGACGTCATATTTAGTACCGACAAGGTGATTGGTTTGTTGGCGTCAAATCGTCCAATAGTTCTTGCATTGTACCTTAAACCAATGCAGAATATCTCCCAATGAGAAAATATGAAAAATATTTTCCATGTTATGAGTGACCGCTGAGGTAATCAATATTGTTCAAGATCACACAGATATTGAGAGAGAAAATTCGCTGTCGAAACTTCATGGGCTACTCTTTCCGATTAGCAGCAAGGGACTCTTTTATATGCACCATTCAACAGACAAGACAATACATACCACGGCCTTTATTATATAATTTTGCAATTTCTTTAATTTTGTAGACTAAAATGATATCACTCTTTAACCATATAGGAAGGAAGGAAATGTTTTATTTAACGACGCACTCAACACATTTTATTTACGGTTATATAGCGTAAGACATATGGTTAAGGACCATACATATATTGAGAGAGGACACCCGCTGTCGCCACTTCATGTGCTACTATTTTCTATTAGCAGCAAGGGATATTTTATATGCACCATCCCACATACAGAATATTACATACCACGGCCTTTGTTACACCAGTTGTGGATCACTGACTGGAACGAGAAATAGCCCAATGAGTCCTCCGACGGGGATCGATCCTAAACTGACCGCTCATCAAGCGAGCGGTTTACCACTGGGCTACGTCTCGCCCTTTTAAACATATAGTCTCGACTGGCTTTGATTCTTATTAGCTATTAACAGTATACATGACACGCTTTGCCTACAGGTTGCAATGTACCAAATCAAAATGTATTGCTAATAATGTTAAAGTTTACTAATAAAACTGATATAAGCGGCGAATCAGCACACCCAGGCAGTATATCAATAAAACGTGCGGCACCTCACATTTAATCTACCTGCAAGAAAAAGGGGGTCACATACAAATTAAGATATTTAATTAATGTTTTTATTAGCAAAACTCTTTTTTTGCTGAAAATTGAAATTACTACATGCCCTTGGCACGTGGCGACGAGTTTCTTATTTCTTTATTTAGATTTGGGTCCAGGCTTCTCTAGCGATGGGATGTAGCTCAGTGGTTATATCAATATAACGCTCGTCTCAGGTGCAGTGGACTCGGGCCCGCGTTTTCCCTGTTCTAACTGAAGTGGACACACGATATCCTTATGGAAGCAGTGAAGTAAATTATAACACACTGTCCACCATATTAACATAAATTAAAAAAGAATAGAAAACGATAATTTTCCCAGGTGAATCACACATGTAGTGATGATAGCCAGTCCTTGTTTTATGCAGCAAGAATATCTGATATCTGATGTCGACCTAAATCTGGAAATAATATTTCATTATTGGAGCCCCCCACCCACATGTATTAATACACGGTATGTACAAATAACTCACGTAAAGTGAGATCTCTAAATGTAGGTGCTATTTCCAGTCAAAGATCCAATTTCTTACCTATTTTCAAACTCATAAATTATCAAATTAAAAAATTAGGTGCATTTTAAAGGCACTATCTTCGTTGATTGGTCAATTTACTTCTCGGCTACCTTGTCCCAATCAGTGCTACACGATGGACATTCTAAGTTGCATATAAAATATCCCTTGCTGCTTTTGCTAGGAATAGCTTATGTGGCAAGATTGGGTCTCTCTTTCTCTCTCTCACTCTCTCTCTCTCACTCTATTTCTCGCTCCAGCCTGTGCACCACGACTGGTATATGAAAGTCCGTGGTGTGTGCTATCCTGTCTAAGGGATGGTGCATATAAAAGATCCCTTGCTGCTAATCGAAAAGAGTAGATCATGAAGTGGCGACAGCGGGTTTCCTCTCTCAATGTCTGTGTGGTCCTTAATCATATGTCCGACGCCATATAACAGTAAATAAAATGTGCGTCGTTAAATAAAACATTTCCTTCCTCCCTCTCTCTCTCTCTATACTGTCAATAGCTAATAAGAGTCAAAACCAGCCGAGACTATGCGGTGTAAGATTGATATCCCTTTAAAGAAAGAAAGAAAGAAAGAAAGAAATTTTGAACACGAAAATATCTTTAATATGTAATTATTGAAATCAAAAACATTGTAAACATGTTACAATGGCGGCAAACACAGGAAAGTCTCTTAAATGGAATAAACGGGATAGCGAAACACTATTTATATATTTCTACTTATTTTTTTACATCTTACGCATCTGCTTAATATTACACATCCCCATCGATGAACGTAACCTGATTATATTATCCCCGCCCCAGCCAGTGCCTCATGACTGGTATGTCAAAGGTCAAAATTACTAAATGTTTTACATCCAGTATGTCAATGTGCTCTAGTGGTGTTGTTAAACAAAATTAGCTTTCTCTTTTATAATATAAAACATTCTTTCATTTCAGCTTATTTTCGTGCTCATATTCAATTAAGGTTCAAGCACGCTGTCCTGGGCAGACACCTCAGCTATCTGGGCTGTCTGTCCAGGACAGAGGGTTAGTTCTTCGTGGTTAATTGTTGATGGACGACATGAGGGTGCAGCGGTTTTATACATACCCATTGAGTCGTTAAAAGTCGATCTGGATGGGAGCCGGTATCGGGCTGCTAACCCTGTACCTACCAGCTATATGTCCGATGGCTAAACCACGACACCGCCGAGGCCGGTAACGTAAACAAATAGCCCACAAACCACTTCTGAAATGACAACTCCACCATAAATGCTTATTTTTTAATTGGCCACAGTTGTCTCCCCTTCCTAGATCATCTAAATGTTAATGATTGCATTTGTTTCAGTGTATAAATTCTGATGAAAGAAAGAAAGAAATGTTTCATTTAACGACGCACTCAACACATTTTATTTACGGTTATATGGCGTCAGACATATGATTAAGGATCACACAGATTTTGAGAGGAAACCCGCTGTCGCCACTACACGGACTACACTTTCCGATTAGCAGCAAGGGATATTTTATTTGCGCTTCCCACAGGCAGGATAGCACAAAGCATGGCCTTTGTTGAACCAGTTATGGATCACTGGTCGGTACAAGTGGTTTACACCTACCCATTGAGCCTTGCGGAGCAGTCACTCAGGGTTTAGAGTCGAAATTCTGATGATGCCGTAGGACAAAATTATGCCGGTGAAGTATAGATTGAAAGTGAAATAACTAAATCGCTTTTGTTATAGCATTTTGGGTTTTAAAAAATCGTATTTAATGTGGTATATTGCATAAGCGTACGAGACGGGGGGGGGGGGGGGGGGGGAGGCAACAACTACCCCCCCCCCCCCCCCCCAGTGCTGAAGTAAATCCTTAAGTTCGGCACAAACTATACAAATATTCGAGTAAAATGAGGCCTTTTTACCATGTATTTCCATCATTCAACCCGCAAAATTAGTTGTAATCCACGTGAAAACGCGTAGTGATTAGTTGGCAACCCTATAGCTGTTTGGCAGTAACGCTAATTTGAATAAATGTTATCCAGATTCAGGTATTTTCGGGCAAAACTCAGCCTCCCCCCCCCCCCCCCCCCCCACACACACACACAAATGAGAGCCTGAACGCCCATAAAGAGCGTTAGCTATGTTTCTGTACGGGATAGCTCCTATACATATAGAAACCAGTCGTTACAATAACACCCCAGTTGATGAGAGAGTTTGTTTTAATTGTCGCAACTGTGTAGAAGATGTCCTGCTTCATTGCCCCATATATAAAGATATGAGGGAGATTTTGTTTATTAAATGTATAGAATTATGGTATAATTTTATAACTGCTACAAAGCCAGAAAAAATGTCATGTATCTTATTCAGTCATATTTTGTACAGATTAAGTGCCAAGACCTGCATATTAATCTTAGAAAAGCGTCATGGTGTTTTATACGTTAACTGAATTATATATACATTTCTCTCTCTCTCTCTCTCTCTCTCTCTCTCTCTCTCTCTCTCTCTCTCTCTCTCTCTCTCTCTCTCTCTCTCTCTCTCTCTCGTATTATAAATATATATTTCAGTTAACGTATAAAACACCATGACGCTTTTCTAAAATTAATTGGTAGGTCTTGTTAAGTGTATGGTATTCTATTATTAACTGCATTTTTATATATATATATATATATATATATATATATATATATTATTGCATGTTAAATGTTTTAAATGTGTTTTAATGTAATATGTATATACACACGCGCCCGCGCACACACACATTTATAGAGATATATATATATATAAAATGTTCTCTTGGTTTCGTTTCCTTTATTTGCATTTTCCTTTAACACAATCGACTCAAAAGCATTTTGTTGAAATCTGTTTTATTTTAAACTTGTAATGTTCTTGTTTTTCAGTCTAACAATAATGTATTCTGAAAAAAGCCAACAAAATAAATGATGAGAGATACTGATATTAACGCGAATAGGTCTTTATACATGTAGTTAACATTGTAAAAATACAAACACAATTAAGAAAGAGTAAATTGTGAGAACAATTGAGTACCGTAATACATTCTGTTCCAGGAACACCTACCAAGAACTACAGGAATATTTATTTTTGACAAAACCTCAGCACATTTTAAACTAGAACTAATTGGGGGAGTGGGGAGCGGGATTTAGCTGAGTCGGTTGAGTGTTCGCTTGATGTGCTTGTGTCGCAGGATCGAACCATCTCGGTGGATCCATTCAACTGTTTGGGGATTTTCTCTTTTCAATTAGTGCATCACAACTGGTCCAAGACCGTGGTATGTACTTTCCTGTCTCTGGTAAAGTGCATATAAAAGATCCATTGCTTCATTAGGAACCAAATGTAACAGGTTTCCCCTGATGACTACGAGTCAGAATTATCAAATTTGACACCCAACAGCCGATGATTAGTTAATCAATGTTCTCTTGTGGTGTCGTTAATCAAAACAAACTTTAACTTTACAACTATTTGTAGTCGCCTATAATGTTATAATATTTGTGATTAGGAGAGGGCCTCGTAAGTTGAATAACTTGTGCCCAATCCTTTTGTATATTATGTTCATTTATATATAATATATTCAACAACAACCGATGAGTAGGGTTTGTATGTGCATATATTAAAAACAGTAATTTTAGAATTTAGGCATATTATTATGAAACTAACAAAATACATGTCATAAAATTAATATTTAAAATGACACGCGTTTAACTTCTCTGAGACTAAAACACTTGTTTCATTGAATTTAAAACATAGATGGACATTTATGACGACAAAGGCTGGTAATCGTAAATATCAGTTCAGAATTAACTGTAGTGTTCCATATACTCAGAGTACGGGGTAGACAAGATTCCACTCTTAAAACTGTTTGTTATTTCTTCTTTATTTCTAATTTGTCACCTGGTAAATTTATCCTGTTAAAAGAAAGAAGAAGAAATACTCGATTTCAAACGTTAATAATCAACCAATAACCACATTGTATCCCTTAATTGGAAAACCTAACGAGCTTTACGACAAAAAGGACAGTTGTTCTTTAAAAACGAAAATACAATGCACAACATTATTTGTTTTTTTGCCATTTAAACAAAAATATGTTGTTAAGCTTAAAACAATGTTGATATTAAAAATGTTACAAATATTTTGAACAAAAAGGCCGTTGTTCTTTGTAAACGAAAATGCAATGCAGAAAAGTATTTAGTTTCTTGTCATTTAAACAAAAATATGTTGTTAAGTACAAGACATGTTAATATTATAAATGTTACAAATGTTGTTTAGTGTGCTTATACTAGCAAGCGTTCAGATTGATTTAAAGTTTGTTTCGTTTAACAACAGCACTAGAGCACATTGATTTATTAATCATCGGCTATTGGATGTCAAACATTTGGTAATTGTGACATATAGTCTTAAAGAGAAAACCCGCTACATTTTTCCATTAGTAGCAAGGGATCTTTTTTATGCACCATCCCACAGACAGGATAACAGATACCACGGCTTTTGATATACCAGTCGTGGTGCACTAGCTGGAACGAGGCAGATTGATTTAAACTACAACGAAACACCGAGTTCCAATACAATTTGGATTTCCCGAAAGTCGGGAAAAAGGACCCATTGTTTAATATATAATGCATCTTAAAACGCTATATTTACCTCATTGATCACTGCTGTTCCTTATTCATCAATGGAAAGGAGACTGTCACCTGGAAAAAATAAACAATAGCAACCCGTATTAAAAAAACACAACCCCCCCCCACCAAAAAAACAAGAAAAAAACAAAAAAAACAACAACCAAACACAAAAACAAAACATCCACCAAAAAACAAAAACAAACCCACACACAAAACACAAAAACAAAACACACAAAAACCCCACTCCCACCACAAACAAATAAACAGACAACAACAACATACCATAAATATCGACAACAACAACAAAAACATAAATATCAACAGTAGACAAAATATCTTACTTTTGTTTATTTATTTTTTATTATTATTTTTTAAAATAAGTATTGAGTAACTGCAAGGAAATAAACTAGTTATATTTGTCAATTTATAAAGAATATGCGGATTGGTATTTGGTGGCCTCTGTAGCAAGACAATTAAATCATCGAATTTAAAGGGAGAGTCTTGGCTCTTTCTTCTTTGCCATTGCAAAATGGATCCGGTCAAAACATAGTTTGTGAATAATTGTAATAACATATTGTTTATATTGTTTACTTAGAACATCAGTAATATCAGTGTTTGTATATATGTAATATCTAAATTTGATTTAATCTAGTTTTATATTATATAGTTATATTTGTATTGTGTTTTTGACATTTACCATATTATGTATAACTCACTCCCCACCATTTTACTGTACATATTGTATATATACTTGTATTTATTATGTATGCTGATAAGTTGTAAAACTTAAGGCAATAAATAAACTTGCAAGTTTAATATGTTGCTGCTCGTCCGAATTAATAAATGTTCAGTCCTCACAAAAACGTTGAGGTGTGTATGTAATAATTAAAACATAACTGTACTTACCAATAATTATTTCATACGTATTACAATAAAATAAAGTATTGAAAGGTAAAATGCAGTTTCATAACTTATCATCATTAGGACGACCAAATCAAAACCAACAAAAATAAACAAAATTAAATATAAGATGCAAAAAAAAAAAAAAAGTAATTAAAATCACTAATTAAAAAAAGAAAGAAAGGACGAAAGAAAGACAACAAAAAGAAAGAACGAACGAGAGAAAGAAAGAACGACCGAAAGAAAGAAAGAAAAAAAAAAAAAAAGAATGAAAAAAGAAAGAAAGAAACAACCAACCAACCAACCAACCAACCAACCGAAACAAACAAACCCCTCTGTAAACACATTGCATGTGCAGACCTTGGTATTCTAAGCCTTAAACGCAATTAAAATGTAATTTTAATAATTAAAAAAAATATATAATATGTTATCTGGAAACATTACAACGGCTACAAAATGAGAAATATCTCTCTAAGGTTGGAGTTTAAGGCCGGTATTACCGACTCCAAGCCAGGGTGAGTGAATGTTTACAGTACTTACCGTTTTCATCAAACGTCTGCATGAAGTCTTGAACGTCTCGGTCGCTGAGTAATTTCTCCAACTCAGTTTCGTCCAGATATCTGTCCTCGTCTGTGTCAAATTCTGTCAACACGTCTCGACGGGCTGTGATAATAAGTGACAGACACGAATGAAGACATTAATCCATCGGTACTGGGTTCGCAGCCCGGCAAAGGCTCCCACCCAGAGCGAATTTCAACAACTCAATGAGCTGGTGTAAGACCACTACACCCTCTTCTTTCTCACTAACCACTAACCGCTAACAACTAACCCACTGCCCTGGACAGACAGCCCAGATAGCTGAGGGGTGTGCTCACGACAGCGTGTTTCAACCTTAATTGGATATATACATAAATAAATAAATAAATAATAAAATAATATTATTTATGTATTTATTTATTTATTTATTTATTTATTTATTTATTTATTGACCGTCGGAAGGCTAAGTGGGACGGATCACTTCGCGACGTCATCGATGGGCGCATTACAACCTTACAGGAATATCAACCAAACGAGTTGAGTGAATTAAATTTGGATGGATTATAGATAATAAGTAGGAAATTAAACACGCTACCATTTCGTATCAAGTTTATGTCCCTCGTGAAATAATTTTCATTGTGACTCGCTAAAGCTCGTGGCAACTGAAAAATATTTTACTCGGGACATAAACATGGTACGAAATGGAAGCTCGTTTAATATCCTGTAATTATGGACCGAAAAAAACTGACCGATGCCAACGAGGCAACGACCAACGTCAATATAAATATGTTTGGTCCATAAAACCTGATATTGCCTGAAATACATTGTATGGTCAATACTTGTTTTATTCCATAATGACATCCATAAAACTCGTACTTGTACATTCCTGCTTTAGTTATTAGAATCGAAATAAGCCAACTGATTCTTATAATGTCCCGCAAAATGCGTTCTAACTGATGAGAGTTAATGACGTCATGTAGTCCTATGACAGTGTATGACAATTCGGAAATAAACAGATGAAACATTACCAATATAAAAGTTAAATTAGAGACACTACGACCAGCAAGAATGTCAAAATCATATTAATAACAAAATGAAATAAAATAATAAAATGTGATAAATCAAGGAGTGACATAAGTTTGGGGATTTTTGTTTCATACCCAGATGGACGTAAAAGAAATAATATACAATACTTATAATTACATTTGGATCATACTTGCATAATAACATTAACAATTTATATTTTATTTTGAATTATTATTATTATTATTATTATTATTATTATTATTATTTATTTGTTATTAACCCCAGATCATAGGCAATGTCAAGGTTGGGGAGCCTTGAATCATTGTTTTACAGTATCACATATAAGTTATATACAAATATTATGACATACAAAATTATAAAAGTATATATTATATGTGATGTTTAAGATTTTCTGTTTACAAATATGAATCTATATAGGCTTCCTCATACAATTAGTTTCAACTTGTAATCTGAGGGTCAAAAGGGAATAAAATTTAAAAAAAAAACAGAGAGAAGAGAAGGAAAGGGTAAGGGAAGATAAGGAAAAGAAAGAAAGAAATGTTTTATTTAATGACGCACTCAACACATTTTATTTACGGTTATATGGCGTCAGACATATGGTTAAGGACCACACAGATTTTGAGAGGAAACTCGCTGTCGCCACTACATGGGCTACTCTTTCCGATTAGCAGCAAGGGATATTTTATTTGCGCTTCCCACAGGCAGGATAGCACAAACCATGGCCTTTGTTGAACCACTTATGGATCACTGGTCAGTGCAAGTGGTTTGCATCTACCCATTGAGCTTTGCCGAACACTCACTCAGGGTTTGGAGTCGGTATCTGGATTAAAAATCCCATGCCTCGACTGGGATCCGAACCCAGTACCTACCAGCCTGTAGACCGATGGAGAAAGAAAAAAAGAAAGAAATGTTTTATTTAACGACGCACTCAACACATTTTATTTACGGTTATATGGCGTCAGACATATGGTTAAGGACCACACATATTTTGAGAGGAAACCCTCTGTCGCCACTACATGGGCTACTCTTTCCGATTAGCAACAAGGGATCTTTTATTTGTGCTTCCCACAGGCAGGATAGAACAAGCCATGGTCTTTGTTGAACCAGTTATGGATCACTGGTCAGTGCAAGTGGTTTACATCTACCCATTGAGCCTTGCGGAACACTCACTCAGGGTTTGGAATCGGTATCTGGATTAAAAAATCCCATGACTCGACTGGGATCCGAACCCAGTACCTACCAGCCTGTAAACCGATGGGGAAAGAAAAAAAGAAAGAAATGTTTTATTTAACGACGCACTCAACACATTTTACTTACGGTTATATGGCGTCAGACATATGGTTAAGGACCACACAGATTTTTAAGAGGAAACCCGCTGTCGCCACTACATGGGCTACTCTTTCCGATTAACAGAAAGGGATCTTTTAGTTGCACCTCCCACAGGCAGGATAGCACAAACCATGGCCTTTGTTGAACCAGTTATGGATCACTGGTCGGTGCAAGTGGTTTACACCTACCCATTGAGCCTTGCGGAGCACTCACTCAGGGTTTGGAGTCGGTATCTGGATTAAAAATCCCATGCCTCGACTGGGATTTGAACCCAGTACCTACCAGCCTGTAGACCGATGGCCTTACCACTACGCCACCGAGGCCGGTCACCGATGGAGATAAGGAAATAATTCAAGCAGATATTCGTTAGATACCCAGGTCAACTTTAAAACTGATTGTTATTGGGTATTTAATATAATAATAATGACATTTGGTATCTAACAGAGAAAAAACAGATAAAGTATGAAGGTAAAAATATGATGTTTAAAAAGAAATATAGCAAAGATATGTTTTTTAATTTCCAAACAAGCTATGTCATTTTATAGATAGAAACATAGGCATACATTTATATAAGATATAATTTTATGTATCATCATTAAAAAGGTGAAGCCACTTTCCCCAACGTTCATTAAATTTGTTATATTCGCAGTTTTTGAAGCAAATATATCTGTCAATATGAAATTTATGTTGCAGTGTATTTTTAATAATATTAATGTTAAGATTATTGCAGAGTATTTTCGTACAATAGATATGATATTTTACATTAATTATTAACCAGTTAACTACATATACTTAGTTTATTTCACCATTTATCATGCCAAACATAACTATGTTTATTTAGCAAAATTTTCAGTTGTTCAAATATCCATTCTTGTAATGCTTCCCATATGATTTTAACTTTATGACAATCATAAAGCAAGTGTTGTAATGTTTCAGGAGCATTTTTGCAAATGTTACATTTTATCGAATCTACATAGTAGATCATATGTAGGAAAGAATTTGTAGCTAAAATTCTGTGAAGCAATCGATATTGAAACCATAACAAGGTTGTATCTTTCATATATTTGAAAGGTAACGAATAAAACTGTTCCCACATGATAATCAAACATTAAGCCTTTGAATGCATATTTTGTTTGTGACTTTGGTATAAAGTGTTTTTTGTTCAAAATAGTGTATATCTCTTTACTTTTAGGGTTTCTGTTTAGCATAATTTTCATTTTAAAAGGCAATACAGGTCTTTTGCCAGAAATGAATGTCATGTTGTTAATGTTGTTTAATGAGCGTAAGAAAGCTTTTACAGCATTTACTAATGATAAATAATTTTAAAAAATTGTTTTTAGATTATATCTGTATTTAAAAGACTGAAAATCTAAAATCTTTCCACTTTCATCTAATAAGTCATTTATAAAAACAACCCCTTTCTTTAAATAGCTGGTATACAAAAATGGTTTATTATGTTTCAATATTTTGGTATTATACCAGATATTTAATCCTTGTACATCTTCATTATTTTCAATATTTAGTTTTTGCTGTATTAAAACCCAACTAATTAGTACATCTTTCCAAAATGTATTTAGCATTCTTTCACATTTTAGTGTAATGAAATAATCTCCATGGATGATACGATCTTTTGTAGTTAGACCTGTTTTAGAATTAAATAAATTAACCCACTTTGTATCATTTAGAATAAGTCTTCTCATCCAGGTTAATTTCAAAGAAGTTATAACATGATATATATTTGGCATTTTTATACCACCGTATTTATAATCTTGGGTTAATATTTCTCGTTTAATTTTTTCTGGCTTATTTTGCAAAATAAATTTGAAAAACATTTTGTTTAAATCTTCTATAGTTCGTTTTGGTGGATTTGGTATTAGGAGGTAAGTGATTTTGGGTATTATTAATGTTTTAAGAACTGTTACCCTACCTAATCCTGTAAGCTTCCTGAATGACCAAATTTTAATCAGATTCTTAATTTGCTTGATTTTAGAATCAAAATTATATTCTATTATATAATTTAAATTTAAAGTAAAATTTATACCAAGCAAACTAAATCGGTTTAAACCCCATTCTAACTTCCAGCCAGTATGGTGATAGACATCTTAAAAATATTTTTTACTTCCAATACAAATGGCTTTAGACTTAATATAGTTAATTTTTAGGCCTGAAATTACAGCGTAATAATCAACTACTCTCATTGTATTGTTCAGAGACTCAGAAGATCCATCAAGAATGAAAGTAGTGTCATCAGCATAGTGTGATATTAAATATTCAGTGCCATCAATGGCGATACCTTTAATACCTTTGTTATTTCTCACTAAAATACTTAAAATTTTAGCACAAATTATAAAAATATAGGGTGACAGAGGGTCTCCTTGTCTGCATCCCATTTGTAGCTCAAATGTTTCTGAAAGAAAGTCATTTTGTAGCACCCTGGACATT
The DNA here is from genome assembly GCF_016097555.1 of Gigantopelta aegis. Taxonomy (NCBI): domain Eukaryota; kingdom Metazoa; phylum Mollusca; class Gastropoda; order Neomphalida; family Peltospiridae; genus Gigantopelta; species Gigantopelta aegis. The sequence goes on from NC_054702.1 coordinate 53,416,029, forward strand.
GAATTTTGTAAAAGGTTTCTATCCAACATTTTATAGATGATTTAAAATTAAATATATTTAATGCTTTATTAATAAAAGTCCAAGATAATGAGTCAAACGCTTTTTCAAAATCTACAAGTACTAAAAGACCAGGTATTTCATGTATTTCGGTGTACTTCATTACATCATATACAATACGAATATTTCCCCCAATATATCTGCCTTTAATAAAACCAGTTTGATCTTTGTCTATTAGTATATCTAGCACTGTTTTAATTCTGTTAGCAATACAACCAGTAGCCATTTTATATATACCGTTTAACAATGACATTGGTCTCCAATTTTTAAGAAACTGTTTCGGTTTATTTGTTTTAGGTATACATGTTATAATACCAAGTTTTTGGGTATTGGACATTTCCTTAATAAAATAGCTTCAATTTATCAATCGGACTATGTAGTGTCCTAAGTCTGTCCAGACAAATTTGAAAAATTCTGCAGTGAACCCATCTGAACCAGAGCTTTTGTCGTTTTTCATACTTTTTAAATAATTTAGAACTTCTGTATAATTTATTTCCCCTTCTAGAGATTGTGCTTCTTCATTAGTTAACTTTCTGAAATTATAATTACTTAGTTTTTCTATAATATCATTGTCATTTTGATCTTTTAGTCTTAAAATGTGTTTTTGGTCTGTAATTACCTTTCCATTATTTATTCTAATCTTGATATTAATTGATTATGATAGTTTCTAGACTCCATATTGCAAAAATATTTTGTTGGCTTTTCACCATCTTCTATCCATCTGGCCCTCGCTCGAATAAAATGACCTTTAAGCTTTAGTCTCCTAAGTTCCTCTAATTCATTCTTTTTTTCTTCTAACAGTTTTTGGTTCATGGAATCATTTTCTTCCAGTTCTTTTATATCTTGACATAGCTTTTTTTCTAATTCATTATTTTTCTTTTTCTTAAATGCTGAGTATGAAATCGTTTTCCCTCGAATTTCCATTAATAGTGTTTCGAGAAAAAGTAATAAAATTACCTGAGTTATCAAATTTGGTTTTGTGCAAGTTGTATTCAAAAGTATTGTTTAGCATAACTACAACCCCTCTGGAGTTACTAGTAAATGAGTTAAATACACATTTATACCCCCATTGGGTTTGAATATAGGGTTCTAATTCATGTGTAAAATGTGTATCTTGGAGGCAATAAATATCAAAATGTTTACATTTTAAATAATTAAGTACATCGCTTTAATGTTTAATGTCATAATATTAATTTTGAATTATTATTTGTTTCGTAAACATTAATGATCAGTAAGGCAAAATTCCAATAAAAAGTGACGCCATCAGATATGACGTTCCCTTATAGCTCAGAACGCATCGTGGTTAGTCTACAATTTGTGGGCGATTCGGTGCCACAGGTTCTCGAGTCCCAGCAACGGCATAGGATAATTTGTGAGGCCAGAAAGGATTTAATTATCCCCTGCGCCAGTGCGTAAATCCACTAATATCTATGTATGTAACAGTCAACCTCGATACACATACAATATATAGATATTCATACATCAATAATGCCAGGTCTGCCTACTGTGTCATGCACGTAAGCGGGATCGACCGCGAAGATTGGAAGCCAGAACGCATTGTTGTTAGTCTGCCGTTTGCGGGCGATTCGGTGCCACAGGTTCGAGTCCCAGCAACGACATTGGACAATTTGTGAGGCCACAAAGGACTTAATTATCCCCTGCGCCAGTGCGTTACTATCTATGTATGTAATCGTCAACCTCGACATACATACAATATATAGATATTCATACATCAATACATATATATTATACACACACATACACACACACACAAAGAGAATAAAACATGAGTGGTTATTAGATATCATTTATCTTACAACTTGTTGATTTAAAATGTATCTAACGAGCAAAAGCGTGTTTGATACGTTTCCAAACAACGAGTTGTAATATCTTTTCCGACTAAAAGTTATTTACAGCCTTTGCACTTACACGTCACAGACAAATGATTGTCAGGTTAACTACTGTAAACCGTATTAATATTGCGACGTGTTTTTTTCGCGAATGTATACCTTAGCGCATGTTCGCGACGTGTAAATTTCGCGAACGACCGTTGACAGGTCAAAAAAAAAAAGTGGATAAAGACAGCTCACTGTAATTGTTATAAAGTTACTGTCTGTAAATCAATATTCTGTTATATCCTACATCAAGCAATTGTGCCTGGTACAGAGTCTATAGGGGGGATTAGGCCCTACCCACTTCACCTGTATTAGAATCACAACTCACAGCTTCAGTTGTTAACTGTTAACACCCTTTGGTAGATAAAACAATAAACGATTAGTCGCCATCGATTGAAGTTACATAACACAATTAACGATTAGTCGCCATC
>NC_054702.1:53420911-53448411 GCF_016097555.1 Gigantopelta aegis
TGCCTCCAGGCAACGTAATCATAATAAAAGGGTAGTTTATTACACCCGATATATCAAAATATATTACGCCAGCGATCACACATAGCAGGGAACCTATATCTCTATATATCTATATTGATATCTCTTTCTATTATTTTTTCTCTCCCCCCACCCCGTCCCCACCAGAAAACAAAAGAAAACAAACCCCAAAAATCGCACCACCCCAAACAACAACAACAACAACAAAACCCCAAGAAAAAAATAAGAAGCAAAACAAATGTCACAGACTCATAAAAAAAACCCAAATGTTTTTCTATTTATTTTAAATTTATTGCTATTTACACTACCACGTGCTGGGTCCGTCTGCAAGCGGTGTCCCATCTGCTACCTAGTGACCAAACCAAATTAATCTTAGACCGACATTAGGTGAAATACAATTAAAGTTAAAGGGGGAGGACTACATGTCGTTGCAAAAATACTTATTGTTTTGTCATTTTAATAATAAAAAATATAATCAATAAATACCACATAACTGTACAACTTAAGGGTTCTTGTACAGGGAGTTAGGGTATAAGAAATACAAATTGTAGTTTGTGAAAAGTGACCCCATATTTTGAAATTCAAGCCTTGTTTACATGCAACATTTTTGCCACCGGCAATATTTTGCCCTCCGGAATGAATTTGTCCCTAGGGATAAAGGGCAAATTAATTATGGGTTTATATGATTTATAAAGTAAGTGGAGTGTTTCATTCATTCAGTTTCTATATGACCATGGACAGTGTGGGGAGCTAATTTGATCCGAGAGTACTATGAAATACCTCATCTAGATATGGCTTTATTTAGGGACTGCTCACTTAGCACTAAAGATTAAACACATTGGTTTATTAATCATCAGCTATTGCATGTCGAACTGTTGGTCATCCTGAAATAAATAGTGTTCGAGGTAATCCGCCCATTTTTAAAATTTTTATTAGCATCAATCGCCATTGCCACGACTACGATGGTTCTTTATCTTCATACAATTTAATTATAAATTGCTAATAAAAGAGAAACAACTGGTTTGTGCATTTATTTTCATGCAATGTCTTTAAAAATGTGCTAGAAAACTAAATTATTTGACAGTAACGTTTTACACATATGAAATGAAGGTGTAGTCTTTAGCTTGCAAATAAAAATTTAATAAATTTATTGCATTATGCAATTTTAAGCTAGGCACTTTTCATTGATTTCAATGCACTTGCATGAATTTGATCTAATTAAGGTTCAAGCACAGGACAGTGGGTTGGATGCTAATTGTTAGTGAGAGAGAAGTCGGTGGTGTGACCTTACACCACTTCATTGATCCATGAAAAAAACCCTCTGGTGAGAGGCGGTGCCAGGGTACGAACCCATTACCTACCAACCTTCAGGCCAATGACTTGGACAACCCGTCACAGATGCCAGAAGGTAGCACCTTTAATCTTCCTTTGACGAGTCGGTTACACTAAACCCGGATTTCACAGGTTACGTGTAAGAATACGACCTGAAATCAATGAAGTACGCCATATTCATTAACACCATTAAAGGTTTAAAGCACAATTTTTGTTTTACGTTAGTCACAACACATTTACTGGAAACAAAGGTAATGTTCAATTTTTTATTTACATGTTATAGTCCGTTTAGGATTAACCAACAGAAAGTTCCAGTATTTAATTAAGGTTTAATCTCTACATTTCACAATTGACATTTTTTTTTACAACAAATGGCATCAGAACCGTGCTAATATAACAGACATACAGATACAGACAGGCAGACAAACAAACAAACAAACAAACAAACAAACAGACAGTCTGATTATAACGAAGGAAGGAAGGAAATGTTTTATTTAACGACTCACTCAACACATTTTATTTTCGGTTATATGGCGTCGGACATATGGTTAAGGACCACACAGATACCGAGGGAGGAAACCCGCTGCCGCCACTTCATGGGCTACTCTTTTCGATTAGCAGAAAGGGATCTTTTATATGTACCATCCCATAGACAGGATAGTACATACCACGGCTTTTGATGTACCTTTAATGTACCACTGGCTGGAGCGAAAAATAGCCTTGCCCTTGCACCCATCCTGAGCCCATGGCAGGCGTGCGCTCCAACAGCTTACTTTGAATGTGCACGTAAAACCCTATGACATGAAATGACATATGCGCTTATCCGATTAAGGAAACTGTCTCGAAGGTGCATAATGACCAAAAATACAATTTGTTTTGTGTGTAATGTAGATTTATATTATTATAGGCTATGGTATGTGCTGTCCTTTATGGGAAAGTGCATATACCAGATCCCTTGTTTATTATGTCGATATGAGTAGCCTGTCTATGAGCCTATGAGAATCCCCCTCCATTCTCTCTTCCCCCTCTCTCTGTGTGTCTCTGTCTCTGTCTCTGTCTCTCTCTCTCTCTGGCTGTCTCTCCCCCCTCTCTCTCTCTCTCTCTCTCTCTCTCTCTCTCTCTCTCTCTCTCTCTCTCTCTCTCTCTCTCTCTCTCTCTCTCTCTCTCTGGCTGTCTCTCTGCCACTGGCTCTCCCTTCTTGCACATCAGCCGAACGTTCTACCGAATGAGCTAGTCCCCCCCCCCCCCCCCCCCCCCCCCGATATCCATATATATATGTATATGAATGGTCATGGTATATATGGTGCTATACTGTCTATGGAAAAGTACGTATAAAAAGAATAAATTGCTGTTAATGTAACATCGTAGCGAGTTGCCTCTAAAACTATGTCAACATTTATTAAATATTTCACATTCCTCTGCGCGTGCTGTAACCTCACCGTGGTGCAGGGGTGTAACATTCTCTTTGAGAATGGCCAATACAGCACAAATCCCCTTGTTTTCTTCGATATACAATTACAATTTTGAATAAAAGTCAGTATCTATCTTTGATATTTGTATTTTTGCACAATTCTTTACACTGTGGTTTTATTTAAATCTTGAATTTTTATATTGATGTTGATCATCACTTTATTTGTTTGCATTACCATAGTTTGACACCCAATAGCCGATGTATTTTTCGTGCTGGGGTGTCGTTAACATTCATTCATTCAGTAGCTGATTATTAACATATCAATGTGCTCTAGTGATGTCGTTAAACAAAACACGCTTTAGCTTTCAAAATGTAAAAAAAAAAATCATTTCAACTTATTTTCGTGCTTATATTCAATTAAGGTTCAAACACGCTGTCCGGGACACACGCCTCAGCTATCTGGGCTGTTTGTCCAGGGCAGTGAGTTAGTGAAAGAGAAGAGTGTGTAGTGGTCTTACACCTACCCATTGAATCGTTAAAACTCGATCTGGGTGGGAGCCGGTACCGGGCTATTTTTACACTTTCTTACATTAGGGGATAAAATGTTTGTTACCGAAAGATTCGTTAACCATAAAATATGAAGCAAATTTCTTTAAGGACCTAGTACGATTTTTGTTTAGCAAACCATGAGTTACCAACTCTTTCGCTATTGAGAGAAATATGTGGCTGTAACCAAGGGAGAACGTTTATGCACATTTATTAATGAAACTCTAGTTTCATATTGTGTATTGTTACTTGTTTATTACGTAAACGAATGTGTTTTAAATTAGTTAATTTAGATTTTTTGGAGTAAAAGAAATCATAGACCTTATATTGATGCTGTTTTTAAGTCTATGTAGAATACATTTGTCTTGTTTATAGCATGGAAATGTTTGCTAAATTACACAATGTGTGGTAATTTCAGTTCCTCCAAATGTAGTACTTTTGATAACACGTGGTTGTTTACACATGTACGTGTGCTAACAATTTCAAGACATACGACTGGCTGCTCCTAGGTGATGTCCAGGTCACCACTGCCAAACATCCAATGAAACACAACACCATGGAAATCGATTACATTGTGATGTATAGTTAACCTGACAATCATAGGTTTGTGACGCGTAAGTTAGCTAAAAGTGCAACGGCTGTAAATAACATTTAGTTGAAAAATATGTTAAAATTTGCTTAAAACTTTTTTTTTGAGGATATGTAAGAAATATAATAATACATTCGTGTCTGTTAGATACCATTTATGTCACAACTCGTTGTTTAAAAACTTATCAAACTCGCTTTCGCTCGTTAGATACATTTTAAAACAACTCGTAAGATAAATGGTATCTAACGTCCACTCGTGTATAATTCTCTATGTTCTCCAGCCAGGTTTAGTGGGTGTTTGTTTAAACCAATATCCTGGGAGAAAGAGCTGGACAACAGGGGTTGTCCTTTTCCGGATATGTTGTCCCCAGTCAGGCAAAGGTTCATAGAAAAAATCCACTGATCTACTGATATTAATACAGGTGATATATAGCCCCTAATGCTACTGTTTATAGGAACATATAGCGTAAATAAGTATGGTCTGTGGTCGGCTGTTGTTAGTCATAGCTGAGAAATGGTGACACACACGCAACGAACGTGGTCTATAATGTGGGGTCTTCAGAAACTAATTTCATATATTTTTCCTTTGCGTCAGGTAAAAAATAAGAAGCAGAAGAAGAAGAAGAAGAAGAAGAAGAAGAAGAAGAAAAAAAAGACAATAAAATAACATAAAGATAATAATTCAACGACACATCAACACATTTTAAACTGCGGCTATTTGATGTTTAAGATATGGTTGTTCTGACATTTTTGTTTGTGTGTGTTCGAGAGAGAGAGAGAGAGAGAGAGAGAGAGAGAGAGAGAGAGAGAGAGAGAGAGAGAGAGAGAGAGAGAGAGAGAGAGAGAGAGAGAGAGAGACAGACAGACAGACAGACAGACAGATACAGACTATGTTTTAAGTCTTTTTAATAGGAATTGTGGTCGTGTTTCACCACACCCAGCACATGTCTATAATGCTCTACTACTGAATGTTTAATTCTTGAGAGCCACGAGCACGACAACACCCGTGAATGCCCATACATTCAATCCGAAGTGTTTAAACCAGCGTGACCCTAGTCTACAGAAACTTCATTTCCAAATTCTCAGCTAAACTTCACCATTTGTATTGCAATTACTGTTGATATTTCGTCATAAATAAATACAAAAATGACCAGCATGTATTCAGATCTGCTTTATTCTAATTCCTGAATGGCTCTTTGTTCATAACAATCGTCTGGGTTTTCCCAGTTCAGAAACAAGACGACCTGAAACACAGAGAAATCAGAATTAGTGTGTGATAAATGAATGAATGCATGAATGAAATTAATGAATGAATGACTAAATGAATGTTTAACGACACCCCAGCACGAAAAATACATCGGCTATTGGGTGTCAAACTATGGTATATGCAAACATTAATTGTTAAATTAAAACACAGTATAAAGAACTGCTCAAAAATGCAAATATCACAAGTATGTCATGAAGTTATAACGAACATGCATCATTTTAGCATGTTCCTTCGTATTTCCTCTTTGGTCCAGAACACACCGAAACTGGATCCACAGAGGTGGTTCGATCCTGCGACGCAAGCACCTCGTTAGAGCACTCAACCGACCGAGCTAAATACCGCCCGACGTAATTTTCAGAGCCGCGGTCCGCTGTATTTCTTAGCTTAGCTCAGTGACTGGTTTAACGTGTCCATATACCACTAGGGCTAAACAAACTTCATTTCCAATTTCTTAGCTAAGCTTGACCATTTGTTAACGATGTCCATATACCACTAGGGCTTCGAACACGCGCTGTACTTCTTAGCTTAGCTCAGTGACTGGTTTAACGTGTCCATATACCACTAGGGCTTCGAACACGCACTGTACTTCTTAGCTTAGCTCAGTGACTGGTTTAACGTGTCCATATACCACTAGGGCTTCGAACACGCGCTGTACTTCTTAGCTTAGTTCAGTAACTGGTTTAACGTGTCCATATACCACTAGGGCTTCGAGCACGCGCTGTATTTCAAAAGGATTACCCTAGCTGTCACGGTAGTCACCAATTAGCAGCTAATTATTAGACCGGTAGTACTCCCCTACCGGTCCATCCAGAGGGGCTATAGATTTTGCCTCCGTCCTCCTGTCTGTCTGTCTGTCTGTCCATTAGTCTGCGGGACATTTCTTTTTCGGAATGCCTGCAGATATTAAGCTGTGTATATCTTTATCATGTACTATTTTATAGATCAAGTTTGACTTTCATAGCGATTTACCCATTTGGACAAAGTTATGGGCCTTAGGAAATACCAAATATTTGTTTTCAAGACTTTGTTTTCCGAATGCCTCAAGATACTGAGATGACATTTTTAGTATAGCTTTACCATGTAATAGAACAAATGAAGTTTGACTTTCATGGCGATTTCCCATTTTTCGCAGAGTTATGGCCCTTGAACTTAGAAGATACAAAAATGTTGGGCCCGAGTACTTACATGTTTCTTTTCTTTATTTTTTATTTTCCTACAAAACAATCAATAGACAAAATATATTTGTACAGATCTGTTATATTTGTCTGCTGATTTAGAATTTCGTTTGCTACGTTCAGTTTTACAAAGGTGCATTTCTGAAAACTAAGCCGAGATACTGATATTAATATAGTCCTGATAGTTAGAAAAACACAAATTAATACATGTATATAAAAGGTGTATTCTGCGAGTTTCTGCGTTTGCCTCCGTCTCCGTCTCTCTCTCTCTCTCTCTCTCTCTCTCTCTCTCTCTCTCTCTCTCTCTCTCTCTCCTGTCTCTGTGTGTGTGTGTGTGTGTCTCTCTCTCTCTCTCTCTCTCTCTCTCTCTCTCTCTCTCTCTCTGTCTCTCTCTCTCTCTCTCTGTCTCTCTCTCTCTCTCTCTCTCTCTCTCTCTCTCTCTCTCTCTCTCTCTCTCTCTCTCTCTCTCTCTCTCTCTCTCTCTCTCTCTCTCTCTCTCTCTCTCTCTCTCTCTCTCTCTCTCTCTCTCTCTCTCTCTCTATTTGTCTTTGTCTCTCTCTCGCTTTGTTTATCTGTCTGTCTCTCTGTCTATCTTCGTAATGTCGAAATAACGATATCTTACTTTAAGTACTGTCAAACAAAAGTTCCTTTCCTTAAAATGGTACCGTTACCTGATTAATTGATTACTGCTTGTTAAATTCATCAATGGACAGGAGGTTGTCACCTGAAAAAAACAAAAACAACACCCACATACATAATTATCAACAATTATATATTTTACTGATATAGACTTGAAATGAGTTGAGTAGAATAATTTTAAGAAGATCATTATCCAGCGGTCTCTGCAGCACATGACTCGAAATAGGAAGTACAATATGGCCTACTGGAAATAAGAGAACCAGGGATGAGTTGAGGGCTTGGAACAGGTGGAAAATTAGGATCTCTGAGATTTATTTTGGAGCATAATAAAATATAACTGAATCACAAGATAAAGGAAAAATGACCTGCATATTTAAAACAAAACAAAAAACAAAACATTTTTTTTTTTGGGGGGGGGGGGGGGGGGGGGTAATTTTAGTAGTTGAATTTCTATTTCACCCGTTATGTCTACAAACCAGACTGCTTTTTGCTTTTCACGGACCGTTATTTCGTGCCCTACAGCGCCGAGTTTGCTGCTACAGTTAATATGTTTTCGACTAACAGAGCCGTTCAAAACAGTAAAATTTACATAGTTCATGTGTTTTTTGTTTATAATGTCAGTGTCAGTTTATCAATATTTTTTTTTGATTGTCGCAATGTCTGTAGAAGCCCAAACACCATTTTATAATTTCTTAATGTATATATTTTCGCCCGTACGAAAGTACTGGGATTTAAAATTCAGTGTGATCTTCTACAAAACATTAGGACGTTGGGAAACTCGTGACTCTACGGCGATTTCTCTCTGATTACGCATAGAGAACTTATTGCATGCGTTCGTCTTAACTGAATATAAGCACGAACATTAATTAAAATTAACTGAACTATTTTTGAAAGAATACGTGCCTATATGATTTCGTCCGCTTCGTGTGTAATGTACTACTTACCGTTCTCATCTAAAGCCGCTATGAAGTCGAGAATGTCTCGCTCACTGAGATGGTTTTCTAACTCAGTCTCGTCCAGATATCCGTCCTGATCTGTGTCGAGGTCTCTCGCAACATCTCTACCTGTGTATAATAAATAACAGAACGGATGACAAGGTTTGAAGAACAATTCATAAACTGTAAATAATGGTAGGCTTTGGAGGAACAGAAATCTTCTTTTTAGTGCAAACAGATACTTCACTAATCCCCGCAAAATGGTCACGAGACAGCCAAATATATATGATCCCACTAATGCTCAAGACATATTTTGACAACGCTGATACACGAACCTCTAGATCAACAATTATACCAGAGATTCATCTTCATGAAGAAGAACCAGTAGGATCGGGGTCGATACATTAAGTAAACATGAAACAAGAATCCCCCCAACCCCCCCCCCCCCCCCCCCCCCCCCCCAACCCCCTCAAAAAACAAACCCACCACCCCCACAAACAAACAAAATGAATGAAGTGTTTTGTTTAACGACACCACTAGAGCACATTGATTAATCAATCATCGGCTACTGGATGTCAAACATTTGGTAACTCACAGTCTTAGAGAAGAAACCCACTACATTTTTCCATTAGTGGCAAGGGATCTTTTATATGCATTTTCCCCACAAACAGGATAGCTCATACCACGGAATGTTTAACGACACCCCAGCACGAAAAATACATCGGCTATTGGGTGTCAAACTACGGTAACGCAAACAAATAAAGTGATGATCAACATCAATATAAAAATTCAAGACAAACAAAAACAGTGTAAAGAACTGTGCAAAAACACAAATATCACAGAATTTTACAGATACTGAATTTTACTCATTTTGTGCTGTATTGGCCATTCTCAAAGAGAATGTTACACCCCTGCACCACGGTGAGGTTACAGCACACGCAGGGGCACAAACAGGAAAGCTCATACGACGGCCTTTGACCAGTTGCGCACTGGTTGGATAGTTTTAATATTTAACATATAAACGACTGAATAAAATAGTAATGATATATACTACTGGTATCGTTACTTAATCGGGAGGGACGTAATCCAGTAGTAAAGCGCTCGCTTGATGCACGGTCAGTCTGGGACCTGTCCCCGTTGTTGGACCCATTGGGCTAGTTCTCGTTCCAGCCAGTTCATTACGACTGGTATATCAAATACCGTGGTATGTGCTATCCTATCTGTGGGATGATGCATATAAAAGATCCCTTGCTATTAATGGGAAAAAAACGTAGCGGGTTTCCTCTTCAAGACTATATTTCAAATTTGACATCCAATAGCCGATGATTAATAAATCAATGTGCTCTAGTGGTGTTGTTAAACAAAACAAACTTTCACTTCGTCTTCGCCTGTTAAACGTACAATTCATAACTTTGTTAGGTACCACGGTAATTGATGACCCACGTGATCACATGACGGCATGTAATATGTCAGAATTAACAATTGTTTGACATCCAATAGTCGAGAATTAATAAATCAAATGGTGTAGTTAAAAAATTTTTTTTTTTTACTTTACTTACCTGTCGCTGACCGCCCTCTTATTCCAAATGGCCCTGGAAATGTCCCTCGAATTCGAATCCATCGCCCCCAACCTTCAGACTCTTGGACGGTTAAACACGCGACCAGCAACAGAACAACACACGTTATCATCATGTTACAAGCGGCTGTAGGGCAACCAATATTTGTGTTATTGCACCTGAACACAGCTTAAACCAATGTTTGTGTTACTACATCTAAACACAGCTTAAACCAATAGTTGTGTTACTGCCCCTGAACACAGTTTAAACAAACATTTGTGTTACGGCACCTGAACACAGTGTAAACCAATATTTGTGTTACGGCACCTGAACACAGTTTAAACCAATATTTGTGTTACGACACCTGAACACAGTTTAAACCAATATTTGTGTTACGGCACCTGAACACAGTTTAAACCAATATTTGTGTTACTGCACCTGAACACAGTTTAAACCAATATTTGTGTTACGGCACCTGAACACAGTTTAAACCAATATTTGTGTTACGGCACCTGAACACAGTTTAAACCAATATTTGTGTTACGGCACCTGAACACAGTTTAAACCAATATTTGTGTTACTGCACCTGAACACAGTTTAAACCAATATTTGTGTTACGGCACCTGAACACAGTTTAAACCAATATTTGTGTTACGGCACCTGAACACAGTTTAAACCAATATTTGTGTTACGGCACCTGAACACAGTTTAAACCAATATTTGTGTTACGGTGTTACACATGAACACAGTTTAAACCAATATTTGTGTTACGGCACCTGAACACAGTTTAAACCAATATTTGTGTTACGGCACCTGAACACAGTTTAAACCAATATTTGTGTTACGGCACCTGAACACAGTTTAAACCAATATTTGTGTTACTGCACCTGAACACAGTTTAAACCAATATTTGTGTTACGGCACCTGAACACAGTTTAAACCAATATTTGTGTTACGGCACCTGAACACAGTTTAAACCAATATTTGTGTTACTGCACCTGAACACAGTTTAAACCAATATTTGTGTTACGGCACCTGAACACAGTTTAAACCAATATTTGTTTTACGGCACCTGAACACAGTTTAAACCAATATTTGTGTTACGGCACCTGAACACAGTTTAAACCAATATTTGTTTTACGGCACATGAACACAGTTTAAACCAATATTTGTGTTACGGCACATGAACACAGTTTAAACCAATATGTGTGTTACGGCATCTGAACACAGTTTAAACCAATATTTGTGTTACGGCACATGAACACAGTTTAAACCAACATTTGTTTTACGGCACATGAACACAGTTTAAACCAATATTTGTGTTACGGCACATGAACACAGTTTAAACCAACATTTGCTTTACGGCACATGAACACAGTTTAAACCAATATTTGGGTTACGGCATCTGAACACAGTTTAAACCAATATTTGTGTTATGGCACATGAACACAGTTTAAACCAACATTTGTTTTACGGCACATGAACACAGTTTAAACCAACATTTGTTTTACGGCACATGAACACAGTTTAAACCAATACTTGTGTTACGGCACATGAACACAGTTTAAACCAACATTTGTTTTACGGCACATGAACACAGTTTAAACCAATATTTGTGTTACGGCACATGAACACAGTTTAAACCAACATTTGTTTTACGGCACATGAACACAGTTTAAACCAACATTTGTTTTACTGCACCTGAACACAGTTTAAACCAATATTTGTGTTACGGCACATGAACACAGTTTAAACCAACATTTGTTTTACGGCACATGAACACAGTTTAAACCAATATTTGTGCTACGGCACATGAACACAGTTTAAACCAATATTTGTTTTACGGCACATGAACACGTTTTAAACCAATATTTGTGTTACTGCACCTGAACACAGTTTAAACCAATATTTGTGTTACGGCACATGAACACAGTTTAAACCAACATTTGTTTTACGGCACATGAACACAGTTTAAACCAATATTTGTGTTACGGCACCTGAACACAGTTTAAACCGATATTTGTGTTACGGCACATGAACACAGTTTAAACCAATATTTGTTTTACGGCACATCAACACAGTTTAAACCAATATTTGTGTTACTGCACCTGAACACGGTTTAAACCAATATTTGTGTTAAGACACCTGAACACAGTTTAAACCAATATTTGTTTTACGGCACATGAACACAGTTTAAACCAATATTTGTGTTACTGCACCTGAACACAGTTTAAACCAATATTTGTGTTACTGCATCTGAACACAGTTTAAACCAATATTTGTGTTACGGCACATGAACACAGTTTAAACCAACATTTGTTTTACGGCACATGAACACAGTTTAAACCAATATTTGTGTTACGGCACATGAACACAGTTTAAACCAACATTTGTTTTACGGCACATGAACACAGTTTAAACCAATATTTGTGTTACGGCACATGAACACAGTTTAAACCAATATGTGTGTTACGGCATCTGAACACAGTTTAAACCAATATTTGTGTTACGGCACATGAACACAGTTTAAACCAACATTTGTTTTACGGCACATGAACACAGTTTAAACCAATATTTGTGTTACGGCACATGAACACAGTTTAAACCAACATTTGCTTTACGGCACATGAACACAGTTTAAACCAATATTTGGGTTACGGCATCTGAACACAGTTTAAACCAATATTTGTGTTATGGCACATGAACACAGTTTAAACCAACATTTGTTTTACGGCACATGAACACAGTTTAAACCAATATTTGTGCTACGGCACATGAACACAGTTTAAACCAATATTTGTTTTACGGCACATGAACACGTTTTAAACCAATATTTGTGTTACTGCACCTGAACACAGTTTAAACCAATATTTGTGTTACGGCACATGAACACAGTTTAAACCAACATTTGTTTTACGGCACATGAACACAGTTTAAACCAATATTTGTGTTACGGCACCTGAACACAGTTTAAACCGATATTTGTGTTACGGCACATGAACACAGTTTAAACCAATATTTGTTTTACGGCACATCAACACAGTTTTAACCAATATTTGTGTTACTGCACCTGAACACGGTTTAAACCAATATTTGTGTTAAGACACCTGAACACAGTTTAAACCAATATTTGTTTTACGGCACATGAACACAGTTTAAACCAATATTTGTGTTACTGCACCTGAACACAGTTTAAACCAATATTTGTGTTACTGCACCTGAACACAGTTTAAACCAATATTTGTCTTACGGCACATGAACACAGTTTAAACCAATATTTGTTTTACAGCACATGAACACGTTTTAAACCAATATTTGTGTTACTGCATCTGAACACAGTTTAAACCAATATTTGTGTTACGGCACATGAACACAGTTTAAACCAACATTTGTTTTACGGCACATGAACACAGTTTAAACCAATATTTGTGTTACGGCACATGAACACAGTTTAAACCAACATTTGTTTTACGGCACATGAACACAGTTTAAACCAATATTTGTGTTACGGCACATGAACACAGTTTAAACCAATATGTGTGTTACGGCATCTGAACACAGTTTAAACCAATATTTGTGTTACGGCACATGAACACAGTTTAAACCAACATTTGTTTTACGGCACATGAACACAGTTTAAACCAATATTTGTGTTACGGCACATGAACACAGTTTAAACCAACATTTGCTTTACGGCACATGAACACAGTTTAAACCAATATTTGTGTTACGGCATCTGAACACAGTTTAAACCAATATTTGTGTTACGGCACATGAACACAGTTTAAACCAACATTTGTTTTACGGCACATGAACACAGTTTAAACCAACATTTGTTTTACGGCACATGAACACAGTTTAAACCAATACTTGTGTTACGGCACATGAACACAGTTTAAACCAACATTTGTTTTACGGCACATGAACACAGTTTAAACCAATATTTGTGTTACGGCACATGAACACAGTTTAAACCAACATTTGTTTTACGGCACATGAACACAGTTTAAACCAACATTTGTTTTACTGCACCTGAACACAGTTTAAACCAATATTTGTGTTACGGCACATGAACACAGTTTAAACCAACATTTGTTTTACGGCACATGAACACAGTTTAAACCAATATTTGTGTTACGGCACATGAACACAGTTTAAACCAATATTTGTGTTACGGCATCTGAACACAGTTTAAACCAATATTTGTGTTACGGCACATGAACACAGTTTAAACCAACATTTGTTTTACGGCACATGAACACAGTTTAAACCAATATTTGTGTTACTGCATCTGAATACAGTTTAAACCAATATTTGTGTTACGGCACATGAACACAGTTTAAACCAACATTTGTTTTACGGCACATGAACACAGATTAAACCAATATTTGTGTTACGGCACATGAACACAGTTTAAACCAACATTTGTTTTACGGCACATGAACACAGTTTAAACCAATATTTGTGTTACGGCACATGAACACAGTTTAAACCAATATGTGTGTTACGGCATCTGAACACAGTTTAAACCAATATTTGTGTTACGGCACATGAACACAGTTTAAACCAACATTTGTTTTACGGCACATGAACACAGTTTAAACCAATATTTGTGTTACGGCACATGAACACAGTTTAAACCAACATTTGCTTTACGGCACATGAACACAGTTTAAACCAATATTTGGGTTACGGCATCTGAACACAGTTTAAACCAATATTTGTGTTATGGCACATGAACACAGTTTAAACCAACATTTGTTTTACGGCACATGAACACAGTTTAAACCAACATTTGTTTTACGGCACATGAACACAGTTTAAACCAATACTTGTGTTACGGCACATGAACACAGTTTAAACCAACATTTGTTTTACGGCACATGAACACAGTTTAAACCAATATTTGTGTTACGGCACATGAACACAGTTTAAACCAACATTTGTTTTACGGCACATGAACACAGTTTAAACCAACATTTGTTTTACTGCACCTGAACACAGTTTAAACCAATATTTGTGTTACGGCACATGAACACAGTTTAAACCAACATTTGTTTTACGGCACATGAACACGTTTTAAACCAATATTTGTGTTACTGCACCTGAACACAGTTTAAACCAATATTTGTGTTACGGCACATGAACACAGTTTAAACCAACATTTGTTTTACGGCACATGAACACAGTTTAAACCAATATTTGTGTTACGGCACCTGAACACAGTTTAAACCGATATTTGTGTTACGGCACATGAACACAGTTTAAACCAATATTTGTTTTACGGCACATCAACACAGTTTAAACCAATATTTGTGTTACTGCACCTGAACACGGTTTAAACCAATATTTGTGTTAAGACACCAGAACACAGTTTAAACCAATATTTGTTTTACGGCACATGAACACAGTTTAAACCAATATTTGTGTTACTGCACCTGAACACAGTTTAAACCAATATTTGTGTTACTGCATCTGAACACAGTTTAAACCAATATTTGTGTTACGGCACATGAACACAGTTTAAACCAACATTTGTTTTACGGCACATGAACACAGTTTAAACCAATATTTGTGTTACGGCACATGAACACAGTTTAAACCAACATTTGTTTTACGGCACATGAACACAGTTTAAACCAATATTTGTGTTACGGCACATGAACACAGTTTAAACCAATATGTGTGTTACGGCATCTGAACACAGTTTAAACCAATATTTGTGTTACGGCACATGAACACAGTTTAAACCAACATTTGTTTTACGGCACATGAACACAGTTTAAACCAATATTTGTGTTACGGCACATGAACACAGTTTAAACCAACATTTGCTTTACGGCACATGAACACAGTTTAAACCAATATTTGGGTTACGGCATCTGAACACAGTTTAAACCAATATTTGTGTTATGGCACATGAACACAGTTTAAACCAACATTTGTTTTACGGCACATGAACACAGTTTAAACCAACATTTGTTTTACGGCACATGAACACAGTTTAAACCAATACTTGTGTTACGGCACATGAACACAGTTTAAACCAACATTTGTTTTACGGCACATGAACACAGTTTAAACCAATATTTGTGTTACGGCACATGAACACAGTTTAAACCAACATTTGTTTTACGGCACATGAACACAGTTTAAACCAACATTTGTTTTACTGCACCTGAACACAGTTTAAACCAATATTTGTGTTACGGCACATGAACACAGTTTAAACCAACATTTGTTTTACGGCACATGAACACAGTTTAAACCAATATTTGTGCTACGGCACATGAACACAGTTTAAACCAATATTTGTTTTACGGCACATGAACACGTTTTAAACCAATATTTGTGTTACTGCACCTGAACACAGTTTAAACCAATATTTGTGTTACGGCACATGAACACAGTTTAAACCAACATTTGTTTTTTACGGCACATGAACACAGTTTAAACCAATATTTGTGTTACGGCACCTGAACACAGTTTAAACCGATATTTGTGTTACGGCACATGAACACAGTTTAAACCAATATTTGTTTTACGGCACATCAACACAGTTTAAACCAATATTTGTGTTACTGCACCTGAACACGGTTTAAACCAATATTTGTGTTAAGACACCTGAACACAGTTTAAACCAATATTTGTTTTACGGCACATGAACACAGTTTAAACCAATATTTGTGTTACTGCACCTGAACACAGTTTAAACCAATATTTGTGTTACTGCACCTGAACACAGTTTAAACCAATATTTGTCTTACGGCACATGAACACAGTTTAAACCAATATTTGTTTTACAGCACATGAACACGTTTTAAACCAATATTTGTGTTACTGCATCTGAACACAGTTTAAACCAATATTTGTGTTACGGCACATGAACACAGTTTAAACCAACATTTGTTTTACGGCACATGAACACAGTGAACACAGTTTAAACCAATATTTGTGTTACGGCACATGAACACAGTTTAAACCAACATTTGTTTTACGGCACATGAACACAGTTTAAACCAATATTTGTGTTACGGCACATGAACACAGTTTAAACCAATATGTGTGTTACGGCATCTGAACACAGTTTAAACCAATATTTGTGTTACGGCACATGAACACAGTTTAAACCAACATTTGTTTTACGGCACATGAACACAGTTTAAACCAATATTTGTGTTACGGCACATGAACACAGTTTAAACCAACATTTGCTTTACGGCACATGAACACAGTTTAAACCAATATTTGTGTTACGGCATCTGAACACAGTTTAAACCAATATTTGTGTTACGGCACATGAACACAGTTTAAACCAACATTTGTTTTACGGCACATGAACACAGTTTAAACCAACATTTGTTTTACGGCACATGAACACAGTTTAAACCAATACTTGTGTTACGGCACATGAACACAGTTTAAACCAACATTTGTTTTACGGCACATGAACACAGTTTAAACCAATATTTGTGTTACGGCACATGAACACAGTTTAAACCAACATTTGTTTTACGGCACATGAACACAGTTTAAACCAACATTTGTTTTACTGCACCTGAACACAGTTTAAACCAATATTTGTGTTACGGCACATGAACACAGTTTAAACCAACATTTGTTTTACGGCACATGAACACAGTTTAAACCAATATTTGTGTTACGGCACATGAACACAGTTTAAACCAATATTTGTGTTACGGCATCTGAACACAGTTTAAACCAATATTTGTGTTACGGCACATGAACACAGTTTAAACCAACATTTGTTTTACGGCACATGAACACAGTTTAAACCAATACTTGTGTTACGGCACATGAACACAGTTTAAACCAACATTTGTTTTACGGCACATGAACACAGTTTAAACCAATATTTGTGTTACGGCACATGAACACAGTTTAAACCGACATTTGTTTTACGGCACATGAACACAGTTTAAACCAACATTTGTTTTACTGCACCTGAACACAGTTTAAACCGATATTTGTGTTACGGCACATGAACACAGTTTAAACCAATATTTGTTTTACGGCACCTGAACACGGTTTAAACCAATATTTGTGTTAAGACACCTGAACACAGTTTAAACCAACATTTGTTTTACTGCACCTGAACACAGTTTAAACCGATATTTGTGTTACGGCACATGAACACAGTTTAAACCAATATTTGTGTTACTGCACCTGAACACAGTTTAAACCAATATTTGTGTTAAGACACCTGAACACAGTTTAAACCAATATTTGTGTTACGGCACCTGAACACAGTTTAAACCAATATTTGTGTTACGGCACCTGAAAACAGAGAGAGAGAGAGAGAGAGAGAGAGAGAGAGAGAGAGAGAGAGAGAGAGAGAGAGAGAGAGAGAGAGAGAGAGAGAGAGAGAGAGAGAGAGACATACAGACAGACAGAGAGACAGAGACAGACAGACAGACAGAGAAAGACAGACAGACGGAGAGACGGACATAGATTACTCCTAATTTAAAAAAAAACAGCGAGGGATCTTATAAATTGACTTTCCCAAAGACAGAACAGTACATACCACGGCATTATTCCGTTCAAAGAGTGTGGCGGAACATGCTCTTAATTTTGTTTTCGCCTGTGGCGATATTAATTGTGTTAGAGGGCCGTGTGCAGTTCCATTGCACTTAGCCCAGGTGAGCAGCTTGTTACGTAATACTTCTGCGCGACGGTCCTCGAGCTATACTTTCTAATACACACCCAGCCAGGTGCGGAGGCCATGTGGCGAGTAGTTACGTAATACCTCCGCGATTGCGGTTTTTACAACCGTGATTTGGCGACGATGGCGACAGCCAGTCTGACGATCAGAGAAAAATATACCGACTCTGGGAGAGGTGGAATATCAGATGATAGGTGAGGTACCGCGTTGTACCCCCAGGCGATATTCGCTGTCTCTGAGAATTGGGAATAAATAGCTAGGGTTGAGAGATATCTAGGAGAACCATAGGAAGGTATCCCGGGGGAACGTTGTCCGTTTGGACTTTGGTAAATATATTATTTCTGCTCTATTGTATAACCTTGATGTGATTGATGTGACTTTACATATTTTAATACTGTATTATACCAATATTCTTTAGACAGTGTCTTCGGTCATCTGACGAAGTAAATCGTAGTCTTACTGTTCTTGATTTATACGAGTATTTGGTAATATAAAGCTTAGCCAGTCATCCTAGACGACCTAGGTAAACTGTAGGTTATTGTCTTTATTGTGATAGGTACCAGTATTAATTCTGTATTACAAGGTTATTGAATGAGTAGTTAGGGTTAATTAAAAATTAACCAGTTAGGAATAGTGTTGTAATTCCTTCATTAATTAAGTTCCCCAGGCAGCGTTTCTCAATTATCACACGTTACTGAACGAGTAGTAAGGGTTAATTAAAAATTAACCAGTTAGGAATAGTGTTGTAATTCCTTTATTAATTAAGTTCCCCTAGAAGCGTTTCTCAATTATCACACGTGTGGGTTTTTTGTCACGGTGAAGTGATTAGCATATTGTGTAAACTAGACACATAGAGATTAACTAATTAAGTGATCAGTTCTGGGTTGTTATTATTGTTGTTATTAATTAACTACTGCGGCAGTACATTTGTCAGCGTAGGTTAATACAGATTCCAAAGTGTATTGTGCTTTTGTTGTGTTTTCTAGTGAACTAAACGTGCTATAATAATATATACTTTATATAAGATCGTATCTCTGATCATACCTAGACGAGCCAAAGCGGTTTTGAACTGCCCGTTACAGAGAGATCTAATAGATATACAGTTAGGAGAGATATTTGGACAATCGTGTTTTATTCAGTTACGGGTATTATAGAATCCCCGTGACAAAGAGGTAGAACAATGAATACAAACTCTATATGGTTATCTCCTAATTCATTCATTCATTCATATCCCATTGTCGCACAACCTTGTAGAATGTATGACGTAATTTATTGTATGATGTCAATTCCCCCAAAATACGACCTCTAATAAGCGTATTTTGGTGTGTCTCGGTTCAAAACGGATTGGGCGGTGTGTCATCGGCAATTCCTAATGCGAATCAGTACGCATTAAAACGCATAGGACAGAACCATCAGCTCCTCAAGTATATATTATACGGCAATTTAATCTCCTAATCTGTTTTTGAGTTATTCAGTTTATTTTATGCTAGTCAAATATACTTTTTCATTCCATTTCATTACAGTAAAAATACAGTGATTTTCAAAGCAACACTGATAACTATATAAAGAGAGAAAGAGTAGTTATCTTTGTGTAGTCTTCAATGGATAGTACGATATTTTCCGAGTGGTACTGCTACTTTTAAAGATAGTTGGTGTTACAAAGGCGTAATACGTGAGTGCGAAGCGGATATATAATAATTAGTTATTACACATAATAAGTGTTAGGTCCTGTTCGGTCGTAACATCTGCCTCCAGACAAGTTCATCATCCAATATACAGACTGATACATACGAGACAATGTATGAAACCAAAAGAAACAGACAAGATATTTTAGGATGAATGAGTGAACGAATGAATGAATGAATAAATAAAAAAATAAAATAAAATAAAATAAAATAAAATAAAATAAAATAAATAAATAAATAAATAAATAAATATTTAACAACATCAAAGCATGAAACATATACCTCCTATTGTGTGTTAATTTTTTTTTTAAATAAATAAAAATAAAAACCCCAAACTGAACGCAAAGAAAATAAGACACGACAACCATACTGCTAAACACAGCATGGATCTCATACAGCAGCTACCACGACGCTTGTCGAACTGGTTTGGAGCGATGTGGAGAGATGCTATGTGTTACTATATCTGGATGTCGGACAATAGCCTACCGGACAATAGTCATACTCTTTTTTTTTGTGCGTGCGTGCGTGTGTGTGTATGTTTGATATACGTTTCCTTTGTGCAAGGGGAAACATAAATGAGAGAGAGAGAGAGAGAGAGAGAGAGAGAGAGAGAGAGAGAGAGAGAGAGAGAGAGAGAGAGAGAGAGAGAGAGAGAGAGAGAGGGGGGGGGGGGGGGCAGACAAACACACACACACATACAGACAGACAGATATAATGTTTGAAGAGTTTTTAATGGCCATTTTGGTCTTATATAACAACACTAAGTACATGTCTGTAATGTACTACTATTGAGAGTTTCACTGTTGACATACACAAGCACGACAACGTCCGTGCACACCCGTACATTGAATCCGAGGGGCGTAAATCTTCATAAATTCCATAAACATTCCACTCCTAATAAACCTAGAATATCTCAACCAACACTTCATATTCAGTTGATTGCAGTACAATGATCTTTGAATTGTGATGATAGGATAAATATTGAGGGTGCTATGGTATTTTGAAGTCGCCTAATTTAGGGTGGTTTTCGTCAGTGGATTTACATGTAAAACAAAGAAACACTGTGACCATTTTCTTTAAAAATGTGCTTCAAAATGCCATACAACCCTTCATCTGTATCATTGGTAAGAAAGACTCCCACCACTAAGAGATGGGTTATTGCCTCTTAAAATCATCTTATCACAATATCAGTCATTTTAATTCACTAATAATTAATTAATTACCTACCTAATTACCCGGTAAATAGAAGTAGTCCCAAACACTGAGCACATGGCTAATTTCAATGTAAACAGTAGTCTGGACCAATCAGGTGGCAGCATTTGGGTCATGTGACCTAATTTCGGGTCGCATGCACACTTTTAGAACAAAACATGCCAGACAAAATCATTAACCATCGGCATTATTAAATCCCAAATTTCAATGAAATGCATATTAAAGTCATCTTTGCTCGTTAATAAACTATTCTGATTACAATTTGAAGAATTCCAATGAGATTAACCATCATTATTTTGAGGTTGATTATCGAAGGTTTGTTGACAAAACTGCCCATCAACGGCTTGGACACCCGATCCTGCTGCTGGTATAAATCAGTGGCTATATGTAGGATTGTCTTAAAAATCCACATACAGGTAGAAAAGAACACATACTACAGGTCTATATAAGTTTGAAAAGAGTCTTTACTCGCTTTTCGGTAAATCGGAGGTATTTTTTATTGGTTATGTATACCGAACTTTTAACAGACGATTTGTGAAACTTCTAGGAATCTTATGGAAATAAATCGAAGACGAGGCAACTGCTGAAAATATAAACTACATCATCAGTATAAGTGTAGATTTTCAACCTTGCGCCACAAGTACAGCATTTCCACTGCCCCCTGCACTGCGATCAACCCAGAAACCGGGTATTTGACCTAAGCATATTCGATGCCTGGGCCTGATTCTCACATACCTATAAACGGTACTGTTGGTGAGCGAGAAACTGACAGCTCATTATATAATAAATATGATTAAACACTCTCATCCGCTTAATATAAAACAACACTCCAAAATGCCTTGTAGGCTGACCAAGAAACTACGTGGAACTGGCTTTTCTTTTCTTTTCTTTTTTGTACATCATAAATGTGTGTAAATACTCGACCAACAATTGAACTATTTTAAGTTTAAAACTTTAAATAACCAACTTACATCATACCTCAATATGACGTCACTTATAACAATATGATGTAATGTCACAATTGACAATATAATTGACAGCACACAATCCCTAATAATTAGTTATTTCAAGCCTTTGAATATGCATTTATTATAATAACTAAGAGCCAATAAAACAATTTAACTGACAGATAATTATATCGTTGTTACTTTGATAACTTCATTTAATAGAAAGATTAAATGTTAATATATTTATTACGGAAGCATATTAGTGCCATCACATACAATAAAATAATTATATTTTCCAACATTTAAACTTGGAAAAATCAAGTTTAATCTTGGAAAAATCGAATTTAAACTTCGAAAAATCAGGCTTAATATTGGAAAAATCAACTTTAAACTTGGAAAAATCAAGTTTAATCTTGGAAAAATCGAATTTAAACTTCGAAAAATCAAGCTTAATATTAGAAAAATCAACTTTAAACTTGCAAAAATCAAGTTTAATCTTGGAAAAATAAAAGATCAACATATAATATTGGAAAGGTCAACTTTAACTTTGGAAAAATCAACTTTAATTAAATTAATATATTGAATAACAATAGAAAGAAATATCAAACTATTATAACAGGGACACATACCTTTTATGTATTAATTAACAAACTAAGTTTAGACAGAAATATCACAGAATTATAATAGGACCACATACATGCCTTCAATATATATTAATTAATAAACTAAGTTTAGATTACAATATCACAGTTTTGTAACAGGGCCACGTACCTTTAATATATTAATATTGTTAATTAATACATTAAATTACTGTGATATGTCTATCAAAACTTTGTTAATTAATATATTAAAGGGGCGTTTTTCTATTACAATACTGTGTGATATTTCTATATAAACTTAGCTTGTTAATTAATATATTAAAGGTACAAGGTTCTACTTTGTTAATTAAAATATAAAAGGTACGAGGTCCTACTTTGTTAATTAATATATTAAAGGTACGGGGTCCTACTTTGTTAATTAATATATTAAAGGTACGAGGTCCTACTTTGTTAATTAATATATTAAAGGTACGAGGTCCTACTTTGGTAATTAATATATTAAAGGTACGGGGTCCTACTACAATACTGTGTGATATTTGTATCTAAACATTGTTAATTAATATATTCATATAATAATACATAGTATTGTAGTAGGACCTCGTACCTTTAATAAATTAATGAGCAAACTAGGGTTAGATAGAAATATCACACAGTATTGTAGTAGGACCTCGTATCTTTAATATATTAATTAGCAAACTAGGGTTAGATAGAAATATCACACAGTATTGTAGTAGGACCTCGTATCTTTAATATATTAATTAACAAAGTTTAGATACAAATATCACACATTATTGCAATAGGACCACATGCCTTTAATATATTAATTGACAAAGTTTAGATAGAAATATCACACAGTATTGAAGTAGGACCACGTACCTTTAATGTATTAATTAACAATATTAATATATTAAAGGTACGTGGCCCTGTTACAATATTGTGATATTATAATCTAAACTTAGTTTATTAATATAGTAAAGGTATGTGATCATATTACAATTGTGTAAAAAAAAAATCGATCTAAACTTAGTTTGTTAATTAATATATTAAAGGTACGAGGTCCTGTTACAATAGTGTGATATTTCTATCTAAACTTAATTTGTTAAATAATGTATTCTAATGGTGTACTATTTATATCTAAACTTAGTTTGTTAATTATTAGGATATTAATGTAACGTGTATTATTAAAACACTCTTTGATCTTTCCATCTAAAATATATTAAAGGTTGTTGATTTTTCCAAATTTAAAGTTGATTTTTCCAAGATTATATGTTAATCTTTGCAAGACTATATGTTGATCGTTCCAAGATTAAAGTTGATTTTTTCAAGTTTAAAGTTGATTTTTCCAAGTTTAAATGTTGGAAATATAGCTGGTTTTTTGTGTGTAGTGGCACTAAACAAATTAATAAATATAAACTATTTATGGCATTTATACTTGTAGAAAGAAAGAAAGAAAGAAATGTTTTATTTAACGACGCACTCAACACATTTTATTTACGGTTATATGACGTCGGACATATGGTTAAGGACCACACAGATACTGAGAGAAGAAACCCGCTGTCGCCACTTCATGGGCTACTCTTTTCGATTAGCAGCAAGGAATCTTTTTATATGCAACATCCCACTGACAGGATAACACCTACCACGGCCTTTGACATACCAGTCGTGGTGTACTGGCTGGGGTGAGAAACAGCCCATTGGGCCTATGGGCGCATCAAATGCACCGGTTTTCAGTAACCCCTATAATCCTATAATAAAAATGATTTAGTTATTTCATTTTCACTGACATAACCGGCCTCATTGGCGCAGTGGTTAAGCCATCGGACTACAGGCTGGTAGGTACAGGGTTCGCAGCCCGGTACCGGCTCCAACCCAGAACGAGTTCTTAAGGGCTCAATGGGTAGGTGTAAGGCCACTACACCCTCTTCTCTCTCACTAACTACTAACTAACTAACAACTAACCCACTGTCCTGGACAGCGTGGATATAAGCACGAAAATAAGTTGAAATGAATGAAATCACCGACATAAATTTGTCCGACGGTATCGTTAGTATTTATAGCACACTGAAACGGAAGGAAGGAAGGAAATGTTTTATTTAACGTCGCACTCAACACATTTTATTTACTTTTATACTTTTATATATCTGTGAAATGTAAAGTTTCAGCCACATTTTATAATACTAAATGATGTAAACTGTCTTAGTTACATTTTACATATAGTAACATATAGTAGTTTAAAGGATTGAACACTTTTTTACAATGCCAATCTATTTCAAAGAAATATTTATCATTTTCTTTGTGTAGCCGATTGTTGTGAAATGTTTGTTAATGTGAACAATGTATTCTAGAATTAGATGAAATGGAATGAAATATACACGTTACAAATCCAAGTGTTTTCTTTTGGATCAACGTTCGATTGGCTCCGTAATTTTAAACTGGAAATGCACGTTACCAATATTTTTTCATCAACATGTAAGAATATTAAAGGGACATTCTCAAGTTTTTAAGATGTTATCAATTTTTAAGATGTTATAGACTAACAGTGACATTTTAACGATTGTAATTACATATCAAACATATTTTTCTGCATAAATTATTTATGGCTGTATAGTAAACGTGTTTCTGATCGTTCTAATATTTGTACTAGATTAAATTTCATTTTATTTCCTAAAATATTGTTTTTTTTCGTACATACGAAATTATATGATGACAAAATCCAGTTTGTGCTTCTTAGAGATATTAGGACGACCAGAAACACATTAAATATACAGACACTGATATTCTAAACAAGAAAACAAGTTTAATCGTAGAAATATCTTACAATGGAGCAAACTCAAGGATGTCCCTTTAAAACCCACCAGGACTTTTACAAACGCCCAAAACCCCCACAATTACGACTGTTTTGAACTGAATATATATTTATATATTTTCTTTACACTTTTCTACATTAGCGGATAAAATGTTTGTTACCGAAAGATTCATTAACCATAAAATATGAAGCAAATGTTTTTAAGGACCTACTACGATTTTTGTTTAGCAAACCATGAGCTACCAACTCTTTCGCTATTGAGAGAAATATGTGGCTGTAACCAAGGGAGAAATTTATGCACATTTATTAATGAAACTCTAGTTTCATCTTGTGTATTGTTACTTGTTTATTACGTGAACGAATGTGCTTCTAAATGAGTTAGTTTAGATTTTCTGGAGTAAAAGAAATCATAGACCTTATATTGATGTTGTTTTTCAGTCTATCTAGAATACATTTTTCTTGTATATAGCATGGAAATATTTGCTAAATGTGGTAACTTACTTCACAATAAAACCAACAACCAAAAAATTACACAATGTGTGGTAATTTCAGTTCCTCCAAATGTAGTACTTTTTGTGTAAAATAGGTTTCTTACACACCCGTTGGTGAGAACATCATGTGCTATTTTTGATAACACGTGGTTGTATACACATGTACGTGTGTTAAAAATTTCAAGACATACGACTGGCTGCTCCTAGGTGATGATCAGGTCATCACTGCCAAACATCCAATGAAAAACTACACCATGGAAATCGATGACATTTTGACGTATAGTTAACTTGACAATCATAGGTCTGTGACTCGTATGTTAGCTACAAGTGCAACGGCTGTAAATAACATTTAGTTGAAAAATATGTTAAATTTTGCTTAAAACCTGTTGTTTTGTTTAGGATATGTAAGAAATAGAATAATACATTCGTGTCCGTTAGATACCATTTATGTCACAACTCGTTGTTTAAAAACTCATTGTGAGATAAATGGTATCTAACGGACACGAATGTATTATTCTCTGTGTACTCTAGCCAAATTTAGCCAGTGCACCACGACTGGTATATCAAAGGCCGTGGTATGTGTTATCCTGTCTGTGGGATGATGCATATAAAAGATCCCTTGCTGCTAATCGAAAAGAGTAGCCCATGAAGTGGCGACAGCGGGTTTCCTCTCTCAATATCTATGTGGTCCTTAACCATATGTCTGACGCCATATAACCGTAAATAAAATGTGTTGAGTGCGTCGTTAAATAAAACATTTCCTTCCAGCCAAATTTAGTGGGTGTGTTTGTTTAAAGCAATATCCTGGGAGAAAGAGCAGGGCCCCGTTCCACGAAGCGATCTTAGTGCTACGATTATCTTAAGTACATACGGTAGCTATGCACTTAATGTGATCTTAGGGATAAGATCGCTTCATGGAACGGGGCCCTGGACAAAAGGGAGTTGTTCTTTTCCGGGTATGTTGCCCCCAGGCAGGCAAAGGTTCATAGAAAAAATCCACTGATCTACTGATATTAATAAAAGTGATATATAGCTCCTAATGCTACTTACTGTTTATAGAACTTATAGCGTAAATAACTGTGGTCTGTGGTCGGCTGTTGTTAGTCATAGCTGAGATATGGGGGCACACACGCAACGAATGTAATCTGTAATTTGGAGTGTTCAGAAATGATTTTCATATATTTTTCCTTTGCGCGAGGTAAAAAATAAAAAGAAGAAGACGAAGAAGAAGAAGAAAGACAATAACACTTATTCAATGATACATCAGCACATTTTAAACTGCGGCTATTTGATGTTTAACATATGGTTGTTCTGACACTTTTGTTTGTGTGTGTTTGCGAGAGAGAGAGAGAGAGAGAGAGAGAGAGAGAGAGAGAGAGAGAGAGAGAGAGAGAGAGAGAGAGAGAGAGAGAGACTATGTTTTACGACTTTTTAATGTGCATTGTGGTCTTGTTTCACCCAACACATATAATATTATAATACTCTACTACTGAATGTTTACTTCTTGAGAGACACAAGTGCGACTACACCATCCCAGTTTTGGCGCACTGACTAGAACGAAAAATGGCGATTGGGGCCACCAAGACAGACCGTGCATCAGTCGAGCACCT